>NW_027489273.1:0-60626 GCF_050948215.1 Halictus rubicundus | reverse complement strand
TTTAATAGGATAGAGGATAGGATACGATAAAGGATAGGATAGGATAGAGGATAGGATAGGATAGAGCATAGGATATAGGATTGGATAGGATAGGGGATAGGATAGGATAGAGGATTGGATAGGATAGGGGATAGGATACGATAGAGGATAGGATAGGATAGGGGATAGGATAGGATAGAGGATTGGATAGGATAGGGGATAGGATACGATAGAGGATAGGATAGGATAGAGAATAGGATATAGGATTGGATAGGATAGAGGATAGAATAGGATAGAGGATAGGATAGGATAGAGGATAGGATAGGATAGAGGATAGGATAGGATAGAGGATAATATAGGATAGAAGATAGGATAGGATAGAGGATAATATAGGATAGAGGATAGGATAGGATAGAGGATAGGATAGGATAGAGGATAGGATAGGATAGAGGATAGGATACGATAGAGAATAGGATAGGATAGAGGATCCGATATAGGATTTATAGGATATAGGATAGGATACGATAAAGGATAGGATAGGATAGAGGATAGGATAGGATAGAGAATAGGATATAGTATTGGATAGGATAGCGGATAGGATAGGATAGAGGATTGGATAGAATAGGGGATAGGATACGATAAAGGATAGGATAGGATAGAGAATAGGATATAGGATTGGATAGGATAGAGGATAGAATAGGATAGAGGATAGGATAGGATAGAGGATAGGATATGATACAGGATAGGATAGGATAGAGGATAGGATAGGATAGAGGATAGGATAGGATACAGGATAGGATAGGATAGAGGATAGGATATGATAGAGGATAGGATAGGATAGAGGATACGATATAGGATTTAATAGGATTGAGGATAGGATACGATAGAGGATACGATAGGATAGAGGATAGGATAGGATAGAGAATAGGATAGGATAGAGGAAAGGATAGGATAGAGGATAGGACAGGATAGAGGATAGGATAGGATAGAGGATGGGATAGGATAGAGGATAATATAGGATAGAGGATAGGATAGGATAGAGAATAGGATAGGATAGAGGAAAGGATAGGATAGAAGATAGGATAGGATAGAGGATAGGATAGGATAGAGGATGGGATAGGATAGAGGATAATATAGGATAGAGGATAGGATAGGATAGAGGATAGGATAGGATAGAGGATAGGATAGGATAGAGGATAGGATAGGATAGAGGATAGGATAGGATAGAGGATAGGATAGGATAGAGGATAGGATAGGATAGAGGATAGGATAGGATAGAGGATAGATAGGATAGAGGATAGGATAGGATAGAGGATAGGATAGGATAGAGGATAGGATAGGATAGAGGATAGGATAGGATAGAGGATAGGATAGGATAGAGGATAGATAGGATAGAGGATAGGATAGGATAGAGGATAGGATAGGATAGAGGGATAGGATAGGACAGAGGATAGGATATAATAGAGATAGGATAGGATAGAGAGATAGATAGGATAGAGGATTCGATACGGATAGAGGATAGGATAGGATAGAGGATACGATAGGATAGAGATAGGATAGGATAGAGGATGGGATAGGATAGAGGATAAGATAGGATAGAGGATAGGATAGGATAGAGGATAGATAGGATAGAGGATAGGATAGGATAGAGGATAGGACTTAGGATAGAGGATCAGGATAGGATTAGAGGATAGGATAGGATAGAGTTAGATAGGATAGAGGATAGGTTAGGATAGAGGATACGATAGGACTGGATTCATAGTTCACTTGGATAGGATAGAGGATAGGATAGGATAGAGGATAGGATGAGGATAGGATAGGATACAGGATAGGATAGGATAGAGGATAGGATAGGATAGAGGATACGATATAGGATTTATAGGATTGAGGATAGGATACGATAGAGGATACGATAGGATAGAGGATAGGATAGGATAGAGAATAGGTATAGGGTAGAGAATAGGATAGGATAGAGGATAGGACAGGATAGAGGATAGGATAGATAGAGGATGGGATGTAGCACTCTTCACTCTTCACCTTCACTTGCACTCTTCACTTCACTTCACTCTTCACTTCACTTCACTCTTCACTTCACGTCACTCTCTTCACTCACTTCACTCTTCACTTCACTTCACTCTTCACTCTCACTTCACTCGTCACTTCACTTCACTCTTCACTCACTTCACTCTTCACTCCACCTCACTCTTCACCTCACTTCACTCTTCACTTCACTTCACTCTCCACACCACTTCACTCTTCCCTTCACGTCACTCTTCACTTCACTTCACTCTTCACTTCACTTCACTCTTCATTTCACTTCACTCTTCACCACACTTCACTCTTCACTTCACTTCACTCTTCACTTCACTTCACTCTTCACTTCACTTCACTCTTCACTTCACTTCACTCTTCACTTCACTTCACTCTTCACTTCACTTCACTCTTCACTTCACTTCACTCTTCACTTCACTTCACTCTTCACTTCACTTCACTCTTCACTTCACTTCACTCTTCACTTCACTTCACTCTTCACTTCACTTCACTCTTCACTTCACTTTCACTCTTCACTTCACTTCACTCTTCACAACACTTCACTCCTCACTTCACTTCACTCTTCACCACACTTCACTCTTCACGTCACTGTCACTCTTCACTTCACTTCACTCTTCACTTCACACTTCACCTTCACTCCTCACTCTCCACTTCACTTCACTCTTCACCTCACACTTCAAACCACTTCACACTTCACTTCACCTCACCCTTCACTTCACTTCACTCTCACTTCACTTCACTCTCCACTTCACACTACAATTCACTTCACTCTTCACTTCACTTCACTCTTCAATTCACTTCACTTTTCACTTCACCTCACCCTTCACTTCACTTCACTCTCCACTTCACACTTCAATTCACTTCACTCTTCACTCCACTTCACTCTTCACTTCACTTCACTCTTCACTTCACATCACCCTTCACTTCACTTCACTCTTCACTTCACTTCACTCTTCACTTCACTTCACCCTTCACTTCACTTCACTCTTCACTTCACATCACTCTTCACTTCACTTCACTCTTCACCTCACACTTCAAACCACTTCAATCTTCACTTCACCTCACTCTTCACCTCACTTCACTCTTCACTTCACTTCACTCTCCACTTCACTTCACTCTTCCCTTCACTTCACTCTTCACTTCCCTTCACTCTTCACTTCACTTCACTCTTCATTTCACTTCACTCTTCACCACACTTCACTCTTCACTTCACTTCACTCTTCACTTCACGTCACTCTTCACTTCACTTCACTCTTCACTTCACACCACTCTTCACTTCACTTCACTCTTCACTTCACTTCACTCTTCACTTCACTGCACTCTTCACTCTTCACTTCACTTCACTCTTCACTTCACTTCACTCTTCACTTCCCTTCACTCTTCACCTCACACTTCAAACCACTTCACTCTTCACTTTACTTCACTCTTCACCTCACTTCACTCTTCACTTCACATCACTCTTCACTTCACTTCACTCTTCACTTCACTTCACTCTTCACTTCACTTCACTCTTCACTTCACTTCACTCTTCACTTCACTTCACTCTTCACTTCACTTCACTCTTCACTTCACTTCACTCTTCACTTCACTTCACTCTTCACTTCACTTCACTCTTCACCACACTTCACTCCTCACTTCACTTCACTCTTCACTTCACTTCACTCTTCACTTCACTTCACTCTTCACTTCACCTCACTCTCCACTTCACTTCACTCTTCACCTCACACTTCAAACCACTTCACACTTCACTTCACCTCACCCTTCACTTCACTTCACTCTCCACTTCACTTCACTCTTCCCTTCACTTCACTCTTCACTTCCCTTCACTCTTCACTTCACTTCACTCTTCATTTCACTTCACTCTTCACCACACTTCACTCTTCACTTCACTTCACTCTTCACTTCACTTCACTCTTCACTTCACTTCACTCTTCACTTCACTTCACTCTTCACTTCACTTCACTCTTCACTTCACTTCACTCTCCACTTCACACTTCAATTCACTTCACTCTTCACTCCACTTCACTCTTCACTTCACTTCACTCTTCACTTCACATCACCCTTCACTTCACTTCACTCTTCACTTCACTTCACTCTTCACTTCACTTCACCCTTCACTTCACTTCACTCTTCACTTCACATCACTCTTCACTCACTTCACTCTTCACCTCACACTTCAAACCACTTCAATCTTCACTTCACCTCACTCTTCACCTCACTTCACTCTTCACTTCACTTCACTCTCCACTCACTTCACTCTTCCCTTCACTTCACTCTTCACTTCCCTTCACTCTTCACTTCACTTCACTCTTCATTTCACTTCACTCTTCACCACACTTCACTCTTCACTTCACTTCACGTCTTCACTTCACTTCACTCTTCACTTCACTTCACTCTTCACTTCACACCACTCTTCACTTCACTTCACTCTTCACTTCACTTCACTCTTCACTTCACTTCACTCTTCACTCTTCACTTCACTTCACTCTTCACTTCACTTCACTCTTCACTTCCCTTCACTCTTCACCTCACACTTCAAACCACTTCACTCTTCACTTCACTTCACTCTTCACCTCACTTCACTCTTCACTTCACATCACTCTTCACTTCACTTCACTCTTCACTTCACTTCACTCTTCACGTCACTTCACTCTTCACTTCACTTCACTCTTCACTTCACTTCACTCTTCACTTCACTTCACTCTTCACTTCACTTCACTCTTCACTTCACTTCACTCTTCACTTCACTTCACTCTTCACTTCACTTCACTCTTCACCACACTTCACTCCTCACTTCACTTCACTCTTCACTTCACTTCACTCTTCACTTCACTTCACTCTTCACTTCACCTCACTCTCCACTTCACTTCACTCTTCACCTCACACTTCAAACCACTTCACACTTCACTGCACCTCACCCTTCACTTCACTTCACTCTCCACTTCACTTCACTCTTCCCTTCACTTCACTCTTCACTTCCCTTCACTCTTCACTTCACTTCACTCTTCATTTCACTTCACTCTTCACCACACTTCACTCTTCACTTCACTTCACTCTTCACTTCACTTCACTCTTCACTTCACTTC
Source organism: Halictus rubicundus (assembly GCF_050948215.1). Lineage (NCBI taxonomy): Eukaryota > Metazoa > Arthropoda > Insecta > Hymenoptera > Halictidae > Halictus > Halictus rubicundus. The sequence continues at coordinate 55,509 of NW_027489273.1, read as the reverse complement.
ACTCTTCACTTCACTTCACTCTTCACTTCACTTCACTCTTCACTTCACTTCACTCTTCACTTCACTTCACTCTTCACTTCACTTCACTCTTCACTTCACTTCACTCTTCACTTCACTTCACTCTTCACTTCACTTCACTCTTCACTTCACCTCACTCTTCACCTCACTTCACTCTTCACTTCACTTCACTCTTCCCTTCACTTCACTCTTCACTTCACTTCACTCTTCACTTCACCTCACTCTTCACCTTCACTTCACGCTTCACTTCACTTCACTCTTCACTTCACTTCACTCTTCACTTCACTTCACTCTTCACTTCACTTCACTCTTCACTTCACCTCACTCTTCACCTTCACTTCACTCTTCACTTCACTTCACTCTTCACTTCACATCACTCTCCACACCACTTCACTCTTCCCTTCACTTCACTCTTCACTTCACTTCACTCTTCACTTCACCTCACTCTTCACCTTCACTTCACTCTTCACTTCACTTCACTCTTCACTTCACTTCACTCTTCACTTCACCGCACTCTTCACCTTCACTTCACTCTTCACTTCACGTCACTCTTCACTTCACATCACTCTTCACCTCACTCTTCACTTCACCTCACTCTTCACTTCACTTCACTCTTCACTTCACTTCACTCTCCACTTCACCTCACTCTTCACCTCACTTCACTCTTCACTTCACTCACTCTTCACTTCACTTCACTTCACTCTTCACTTCACTTCACTCTCCACTTCACTTCACTCTTCCCTTCACTTCACTCTTCACTTCACTTCACTCTTCAATTCACTTCACTCTTCATTCACTTCACTCTTCACCACACCTTCTCACTTCACTTCACTCTTCACTTCACTTCACTCTTCACTTCACTTCACTCTTCACTTCACTTCACTCTTCACTTCACTTCACTCTTCACCTCACTTCACTCTTCACTTCACTTCACTCTTCACTTCACTTCACTCTTCACTTCACTTCACTCTTCACTTCACTTCACTCTTCACTTCACTTCACTCTTCACTTCACTTCACTCTTCACTTCACTTCACTCTTCACTTCACTTCACTCTTCACTTCACTTCACTCTTCACGTCACTTCACTCTTCACTCTTCACTTCACTTCACTCTTCACTTCACTTCACTCTTCACTTCCCTTCACTCTTCACCTCACACTTCACACCACTTCACTCTTCACGTCACCTCACTCTGCACCTCACTTCACTCTTCACTTCACTTCACTCTTCACTTCACTGTCACTCTTCACTTCACTTCACTCTTCACTTCACTTCACTCTTCACTTCACTTCACTCTTCACTTCACCTCACTCTTCACCTCACTTCACTCTTCACTTCACTTCACTCTCCACACCACTTCACTTCTTCCCTTCACTTCACTCTTCACTTCACTTCACTCTTCACTTCCCCTCACTCTTCACCTTCACTTCACTCTTCACTTCACTTCACTCTTCACTTCACTTCACTCTTCACTTCACCTCACTCTTCACCTTCACTTCACTCTTCACTTCACTTCACTCTTCACTTCACATCACTCTTCACCTCACTCTTCACTTCACCTCACTCTTCACTTCACTTCACTCTTCACTTCACTTCACTCTCCACTTCACCTCACTCTTCACCTCACTTCACTCTTCACTTCACTTCACTCTCCACTTCACTTCACTCTTCCCTTCACTTCACTCTTCACTTCACTTCACTCTTCACTTCACTTCACTCTTCATTTCACTTCACTCTTCACTCTTCACTTCACTTCACTCTTCACTTCACTTCACTCTTCACTTCACTTCACTCTTCACATCACTTCACTCTTCACTTCACTTCACTCTTCACTTCACTTCACTCTTCACTTCACTTCACTCTTCACTTCACTTCACTCTTCACTTCACTTCACTCTTCACTTCACTTCACTCTTCACTTCACTTCACTCTTCACTTCACTTCACTCTTCACTTCACTTCACTCTCACTTCACTTCACTCTTCACTTCACTTCACTCTTCACTTCACTTCACTCTTCACTCTTCACTTCACTTCACTCTTCACTTCACTTCACTCTTCACTTCACTTCACTCTCCACACCACTTCACTCTTCCCTTCACTTCACTCTTCACTTCACTTCACTCTTCACTTCACCTCACTCTTCACCTTCACTTCACTCTTCACTTCCTTCACTTCACTCTTCACTTCACTTCACTCTTCACTTCACCTCACTCTTCACCTTCACTTCACTCTTCACTTCACTTCACTCTTCACTTCACATCACTCTTCACCTCACTCTTCACTTCACCTCACTCATCACTTCACTTCACTCTTCACTTCACTTGCACTCTCCACTTCACCTCACTCTTCACCTCACTTCACTCTTCACTTCACTTCACTCTTCACTTCACTTCACTTCACTCTTCACTTCACTTCACTCTCCACTTCACTTCACTCTTCCCTTCACTTCACTCTTCACTTCACTTCACTCTTCAATTCACTTCACTCTTCATTTCACTTCACTCTTCACCACACTTCACTCTTCACTTCACTTCACTCTTCACTTCACTTCACTCTTCACTTCACTTCACTCTTCACTTCACTTCACTCTTCACTTCACTTCACTCTTCACTTCACTTCACTCTTCACTTCACTTCACTCTTCACCTCACTTCACTCTTCACTTCACTTCACTCTTCACTTCACTTCACTCTTCACTTCACTTCACTCTTCACTTCACTTCACTCTTCACTTCACTTCACTCTTCACTTCACTTCACTCTTCACCTCACTTCACTCTTCACTTCACTTCACTCTTCACTTCACTTCACTCTTCACTTCACTTCACTCTTCACTTCACTTCACTCTTCACTTCACTTCACTCTTCACTTCACTTCACTCTTCACTTCACTTCACTCTTCACTTCACTTCACTCTTCACTTCACTTCACTCTTCACTTCACTTCACTCTTCACTCTTCACTTCACTTCACTCTTCACTTCACTTCACTCTTCACTTCCCTTCACTCTTCACCTCACACTTCACACCACTTCACTCTTCACTTCACCTCACTCTTCACCTCACTTCACTCTTCACTTCACTTCACTCTTCACTTCACTTCACGCTTCACTTCACTTCACTCTTCACTTCACTTCACTCTTCACTTCACCTCACTCTTCACCTCACTTCACTCTTCACTTCACTTCACTCTCCACACCACTTCACTCTTCCCTTCACTTCACTCTTCACTTCACTTCACTCTTCACTTCACCTCACTCTTCACCTTCACTTCACTCTTCACTTCACTTCACTCTTCACTTCACTTCACTCTTCACTTCACCTCACTCTTCACCTTCACTTCACTCTTCACTTCACTTCACTCTTCACTTCACATCACTCTTCACCTCACTCTTCACTTCACCTCACTCTTCACTTCACTTCACTCTTCACTTCACTTCACTCTCCACTTCACCTCACTCTTCACCTCACTTCACTCTTCACTTCACTTCACTCTCCACTTCACTTCACTCTTCCCTTCACTTCACTCTTCACTTCACTTCACTCTTCACTTCACTTCACTCTTCATTTCACTTCACTCTTCACTCTTCACTTCACTTCACTCTTCACTTCACTTCACTCTTCACTTCACTTCACTCTTCACATCACTTCACTCTTCACTTCACTTCACTCTTCACTTCACTTCACTCTTCACTTCACTTCACTCTTCACTTCACTTCACTCTTCACTTCACTTCACTCTTCACTTCACTTCACTCTTCACTTCACTTCACTCTTCACTTCACTTCACTCTTCACTTCACTTCACTCTTCACTTCACTTCACTCTTCACTTCACTTCACTCTTCACTTCACTTCACTCTTCACTTCACTTCACTCTTCACTCTTCACTACACTTCACTCTTCACTTCACTTCACTCTTCACTTCACTTCACTCTTCACTTCCCTTCACTCTTCACCTCACACTTCAAACCACTTCACTCTTCACTTCACCTCACTCTTCACCTCACTTCACTCTTCACTTCACTTCACACTCCACTTCACTTCACTCTTCACTTCACTTCACTCTTCACTTCACTTCACTCTTCACTGCACTTCACTCTTCATTTCACTTCACTCTTCACCACACTTCACTCTTCACTTCACTTCACTCTTCACTTCACTTCACTCTCACCTCACTTCACTCTCCACTTCACATCACTCTTCACTTCACTTCACTCTTCACTTCCACTTCACTCTTCACTTCACTTCACTCTTCATTTCACTTCACTCTTCACTTCACTTCACTCTTCACTTCACTTCACTCTTCACCTCACACTTCAAACCACTTCACTTCACTCTACACTTCACTTCACTCTTCACTTCACCTCACTCTTCACCTTCACTTCACTCTTCACTTCACTTCACTCTTCACTTCACTTCACTCTTCACTTCACTTCACTCTTCACTTCACTTCACTCTTCACTTCACCTCACTCTTCACCTTCACTTCACTCTTCACGTCACTTCACTCTTCACTTCACATCACTCTTCACCTCACTCTTCACTTCACCTCACTCTTCACTTCACTTCACTCTTCACTTCACTTCACTCTCCACTTCACCTCACTCTTCACCTCACTTCACTCTTCACTTCACTTCACTCTCCACTTCACTTCAGGCTTTCCCTTCACTTCACTCTTCACTTCACTTCACTCTTCACTTCACTTCACTCTTCATTTCACTTCACTCTTCACCACACTTCACTCTTCACTTCACTTCACTCTTCACTTCACTTCACTCTTCACTTCACTTCACTCTTCACTTCACTTCACTCTTCACTTCACTTCACTCTTCACTTCACTTCACTCTTCACGTCACTTCACTCTTCACTTCACTTCACTCTTCACTTCACTTCACTCTTCACTTCACTTCACTCTTCACTTCACTTCACTCTTCACTTCACCTCACTCTTCACCTCACTTCACTCTTCACTTCACTTCACTCTCCACACCACTTCACTCTTCCCTTCACTTCACTCTTCACTTCACTTCACTCTTCACTTCACCTCACCCTTCACCTTCACTTCACTCCTCACTTCACTTCACTCCTCACTTCACTTCACTCTTCACTTCACTTCACTCTTCACTTCACTTCACTCTTCACTTCACCTCACTCTTCACCTTCACTTCACTCTTCACTTCACTTCACTCTTCACTTCACATCACTCTTCACCTCACTCTTCACTTCACCTCACTCTTCACTTCACTTCACTCTTCACTTCACTTCACTCTCAACTTCACCTCACTCTTCACCTCACTTCACTCTTCACTTCACTTCACTCTCCACTTCACTTCACTCTTCCCTTCACTTCACGCTTCACTTCACTTCACTCTTCATTTCACTTCACTCTTCACCACACTTCACTCTTCACTTCACTTCACTCTTCACTTCACTTCACTCTTCACTTCACTTCACTCTTCACTTCACTTCACTCTTCACTTCACTTCACTCTTCACTTCACTTCACTCTTCACTTCACTTCACTCTTCACTTCACTTCACTCTTCACTTCACTTCACTCTTCACTTCACTTCACTCTTCACTTCACTTCACTCTTCACTTCACTTCACTCTTCACTTCACTTCACTCTTCACTTCACTTCACTCTTCACTTCACTTCACTCTTCACTTCACTTCACTCTTCACTTCACTTCACTCTTCACTTCACTTCACTCTTCACTTCACTTCACTCTTCACTTCACTTCACTCTTCACTTCACGTCACTCTTCACTCTTCACTACACTTCACTCTTCACTTCACTTCACTCTTCACTTCACTTCACGTCTTCACTTCACTTCACTCTCCACTTCACATCACTCTTCACTTCACTTCACTCTTCACTTCACTTCACTCTTCACTTCACTTCACTCTTCATTTCACTTCACTCTTCACTTCACTTCACTCTTCACTTCACTTCACTCTTCACCTCACACTTCAAACCACTTCACTTCACTCTTCACTTCACTTCACTCTTCACTTCACCTCACTCTTCACCTTCACTTCACTCTTCACTTCACTTCACTCTTCACTTCACTTCACTCTTCACTTCACTTCACTCTTCACTTCACTTCACTCTTCACTTCACCTCACTCTTCACCTTCACTTCACTCTTCACTTCACTTCACTCTTCACTTCACATCACTCTTCACCTCACTCTTCACTTCACCTCACTCTTCACTTCACTTCACTCTTCACTTCACTTCACTCTCCACTTCACCTCACTCTTCACCTCACTTCACTCTTCACTTCACTTCACTCTCCACTTCACTTCACTCTTCACTTCACTTCACTCTTCACTTCACTTCACTCTTCACTTCACTTCACTTCACTCTTCACTTCACTTCACTCTCCACTTCACTTCACTCTTCCCTTCACTTCACTCTTCACTTCACTTCACTCTTCAATTCACTTCACTCTTCATTTCACTTCACTCTCCACCACACTTCACTCTTCACTTCACTTCACTCTTCACTTCACTTCACTCTTCACTTCACTTCACTCTTCACTTCACTTCACTCTTCACTTCACTTCACTCTTCACTTCACTTCACTCTTCACTTCACTTCACTCTTCACTTCACCTCACTCTTCACTTCACTTCACTCTTCACTTCACTTCATTCTTCACTTCACTTCACTCTTCACTTCACTTCACTCTTCACTTCACTTCACTCTTCACTTCACTTCACTCTTCACTTCACTTCACTCTTCACTTCACTTCACTCTTCACTTCACTTCACTCTTCACTTCACTTCACTCTTCACTTCACTTCACTCTTCACTTCACTTCACTCTTCACTTCACTTCACTCTTCACTTCACTTCACTCTTCACTTCACCTCACTCTTCACCTCACTTCACTCTTCCCTTCACTTCACTCTCCACACCACTTCACTCTTCCCTTCACTTCACTCTTCACTTCACTTCACTCTTCACTTCACCTCACCCTTCACCTTCACTTCACTCCTCACTTCACTTCACTCCTCACTTCACTTCACTCTTCACTTCACTTCACTCTTCACTTCACTTCACTCTTCACTTCACCTCACTCTTCACCTTCACTTCACTCTTCACTTCACTTCACTCTTCACTTCACATCACTCTTCACCTCACTCTTCACTTCACCTCACTCTTCACTTCACTTCACTCTTCACTTCACTTCACTCTCCACTTCACCTCACTCTTCACCTCACTTCACTCTTCACTTCACTTCACTCTCCACTTCACTTCACTCTTCCCTTCACTTCACTCTTCACTTCACTTCACTCTTCATTTCACTTCACTCTTCACCACACTTCACTCTTCACTTCACTTCACTCTTCACTTCACGTCACTCTTCACTTCACTTCACTCTTCACTTCACTTCACTCTTCACTTCACTTCACTCTTCACTTCACTTCACTCTTCACTTCACTTCACTCTCACTTCACTTCACTCTTCACTTCACTTCACTTCACTCTCCACTTCACTTCACTCTTCACTTCACTTCACTCTTCACTTCACATCACTCTTCACCTCACTCTTCACTTCACCTCACTCTTCACTTCACTTCACTCTTCACTTCACTTCACTCTCCACTTCACCTCACTCTTCACCTCACTTCACTCTTCACTTCACTTCACTCTCCACTTCACTTCACTCTTCCCTTCACTTCACTCTTCACTTCACTTCACTCTTCACTTCACTTCACTCTTCATTTCACTTCACGCTTCACCACACTTCACTCTTCACTTCACTTCACTCTTCACTTCACTTCTCTCTTCACTTCACTTCACTCTTCACTTCACTTCACTCTTCACTTCACTTCACTCTTCACTTCACTTCACTCTTCACTTCACTTCACTCTTCACTTCACTTCACTCTTCACTTCACTTCACTCTTTACATCACTTCACTCTTCACTTCACCTCACTCTTCACCTCACTTCACTCTTCACTTCACTTCACTCTCCACACCACTTCACTCTTCCCTTCACTTCACTCTTCACTTCACTTCACTCTTCACTTCACCTCACCCTTCACCTTCACTTCACTCCTCACTTCACTTCACTCCTCACTTCACTTCACTCTTCACTTCACTTCACTCTTCACTTCACTTCACTCTTCACTTCACCTCACTCTTCACCTTCACTTCACTCTTCACTTCACTTCACTCTTCACTTCACATCACTCTTCACCTCACTCTTCACTTCACCTCACTCTTCACTTCACTTCACTCTTCATTTCACTTCACTCTTCACCACACTTCACTCGTTCACTTCACTTCACTCTTCACTTCACTTCACTCTTCACTTCACTTCACTCTTCACTTCACTTCACTCTTCACTTCACTTCACTCTTCACTTCACTTCACTCTTCACTTCACTTCACTCTTCACTTCACATCACTCTTCACCTCACTCTTCACTTCACCTCACTCTTCACTTCACTTCACTCTTCACTTCACTTCACTCTCCACTTCACCTCACTCTTCACCTCACTTCACTCTTCACTTCACTTCACTCTCCACTTCACTTCACTCTTCCCTTCACTTCACTCTTCACTTCACTTCACTCTTCACTTCACTTCACTCTTCATTTCACTTCACTCTTCACCACACTTCACTCTTCACTTCACTTCACTCTTCACTTCACTTCACTCTTCACTTCACTTCACTCTTCACTTCACTTCACTCTTCACTTCACTTCACTCTTCACTTCACTTCACTCTTCACTTCACTTCACTCTTCACTTCACTTCACTCTTCACTTCACTTCACTCTTCACTTCACTTCACTCTTCAATTCACTTCACTCATCATTTCACTTCACTCTTCACCACACTTCACTCTTCACTTCACTTCACTCTTCACTTCACTTCACTCTTCACTTCACTTCACTCTTCACTTCACTTCACTCTTCACTTCACTTCACTCTTCACTTCACTTCACTCTTCACTTCACTTCACTCTTCACTTCACTTCACTCTTCACTTCACTTCACTCTTCACTTCACTTCACTCTTCACTTCACTTCACTCTTCACTTCACTTCACTCTTCACTTCACTTCACTCTTCACTTCACTTCACTCTTCACTTCACTTCACTCTTCACTTCACTTCACTCTTCACTTCACTTCACTCTTCACTTCACTTCACTCTTCACTTCACTTCACTCTTCACTTCACTTCACTCTTCACTTCACTTCACTCTTCACTTCACTTCACTCTTCACTTCACTTCACTCTTCACTCTTCACTTCACTTCACTCTTCACTTCCCAACACTCTTCACCTCACACTTCAAACCACTTCACTCTTCACTTCACCTCACTCTTCACCTCACTTCACTCTTCACTTCACTTCACTCTTCACTTCACTTCACCCTTCACTTCACTTCACTCTTCACTTCACTTCACTCTTCACTTCACTTCACTCTTCACTTCACTTCACTCTTCACTTCACTTCACTCTTCACTTCACCTCACTCTTCACCTCACTTCACTCTTCACTTCACTTCACTCTCCACACCACTTCACTCTTCCCTTCACTTCACTCTTCACTTCACTTCACTCTTCACTTCACCTCACCCTTCACCTTCACTTCACTCCTCACTTCACTTCACTCCTCACTTCACTTCACTCTTCACTTCACTTCACTCTTCACTTCACTTCACTCTTCAATTCACCTCACTCTTCACCTTCACTTCACTCTTCACTTCACTTCACTCTTCACTTCACATCACTCTTCACCTCACTCTTCACTTCACCTCACTCTTCACTTCACTTCACTCTTCACTTCACTTCACTCTCCACTTCACCTCACTCTTCACCTCACTTCACTCTTCACTTCACTTCACTCTCCACTTCACTTCACTCTTCCCTTCACTTCACTCTTCACTTCACTTCACTCTTCATTTCACTTCACTCTTCACCACACTTCACTCTTCACTTCACTTCACTCTTCACTTCACTTCACTCTTCACTTCACTTCACTCTTCACTTCACTTCACTCTTCACTTCACTTCACTCTTCACTTCACTTCACTCTTCACTTCACTTCACTCTTCACTTCACTTCACTCTTCACTTCACTTCACTCTTCACTTCACTTCACTCTTCACTTCACTTCACTCTTCACTTCACTTCACTCTTCACTTCACTTCACTTCACTCTTCACTTCACTTCACTCTTCACTTCACTTCACGCTTCACTTCACATCACTCTTCACCTCACTCTTCACTTCACATCACTCTTCACTTCACTTCACTCTTCACTTCACTTCACTCTCCACTTGCACCTCACTCTTCACCTCACTTCACTCTTCACTTCACTTCACTCTCCACTTCACTTCACTCTTCCCTTCACTTCACTCTTCACTTCACTTCACTCTTCACTTCACTTCACTCTTCATTTCACTTCACTCTTCACCACACTTCACTTCTTCACTTCACTTCACTCTTCACTTCACTTCACTCTTCACTTCACTTCACTCTTCACTTCACTTCACTCTTCACTTCACTTCACTCTTCACTTCACTTCACTCTTCACTTCACTTCACTCTTCACTTCACTTCACTCTTCACTTCACTTCACTCTTCACTTCACTTCACTCTTCACTTCACTTCACTCTTCACTTCACTTCACTCTTCACATCACTTCACTCTTCACTTCACCTCACTCTTCACCTCACTTCACTCTTCACTTCACTTCACTCGCCACACCACTTCACTCTTCCCTTCACTTCACTCTTCACTTCACTTCACTCTTCACTTCACCTCACCCTTCACCTTCACTTCACTCCTCACTTCACTTCACTCCTCACTTCAATTCACTCTTCACTTCACTTCACTCTTCACTTCACTTCACTCTTCACTTCACCTCACTCTTCACCTCACTTCACTCTTCACTTCACTTCACTCTCCACTTCACTTCACTCTTCCCTTCACTTCACTCTTCACTTCACTTCACTCTTCATTTCACTTCACTCTTCACCACACTTCACTCTTCACTTCACTTCACTCTTCACTTCACTTCACTCTTCACTTCACTTCACTCTTCACTTCACTTCACTCTTCACTTCACTTCACTCTTCACTTCACTTCACTCTTCACTTCACTTCACTCTTCACTTCACTTCACTCTTCACTTCACTTCACTCTTCACTTCACTTCACTCTTCACTTCACTTCACTCTTCACTTCACTTCACTCTTCACGTCACTTCACTCTTCACTTCACTTCACTCTTCACTTCACTTCACTCTTCACTTCACTTCACTCTTCACTTCACTTCACTCTTCACTTCACTTCACTCTTCACTTCACTTCACTCTTCACTTCACTTCACTCTTCACTCTTCACTACACTTCACTCTTCACTTCACTTCACTCTTCACTTCACTTCACTCTTCACTTCACTTCACTCTCCACTTCACATCACTCTTCACTTCACTTCACTCTTCACTTCACTTCACTCTTCACTTCACTTCACTCTTCATTTCACTTCACTCTTCACTTCACTTCACTCTTCACTTCACTTCACTCTTCACCTCACACTTCAAACCACTTCACTTCACTCTTCACTTCACTTCACTCTTCACTTCACCTCACTCTTCACCTTCACTTCACTCTTCACTTCACTTCACTCTTCACTTCACTTCACTCTTCACTTCACTTCACTCTTCACTTCACTTCACTCTTCACTTCACCTCACTCTTCACCTTCACTTCACTCTTCACTTCACTTCACTCTTCACTTCACATCACTCTTCACCTCACTCTTCACTTCACCTCACTCTTCACTTCACTTCACTCTTCACTTCACTTCACTCTCCACTTCACCTCACTCTTCACCTCACTTCACTCTTCACTTCACTTCACTCTCCACTTCACTTCACTCTTCACTTCACTTCACGTCTTCACTTCACTTCACTCTTCACTTCACTTCACTTCACTCTTCACTTCACTTCACTCTCCACTTCACTTCACTCTTCCCTTCACTTCACTCTTCACTTCACTTCACTCTTCAATTCACTTCACTCTTCATTTCACTTCACTCTTCACCACACTTCACTCTTCACTTCACTTCACTCTCACTCTTCACTTCACTTCACTCTTCACTTCCCTTCACTCTTCACCTCACACTTCAAAACCACTTCACTCTTCACTTCACCTCACTCTTCACCTCACTTCACTCTTCACTTCACTTCACTCTTCACGTCACTTCACTCTTCAATTCACTTCACTCTCACGTCACTTCACTCTTCACTTCACTTCACTCTTCACTTCACTTCACTCTTCACTTCACTTCACTCTTCACTTCACTTCACTCTTCACTTCACCTCACTCTTCACCTCACTTCACTCTTCACTTCACTTCACTCTCCACACCACTTCACTCTTCCCTTCACTTCACTCTTCACTTCACTTCACTCTTCACTTCACCTCACCCTTCACCTTCACTTCACTCCTCACTTCACTTCACTCCTCACTTCACTTCACTCTTCACTTCACTTCACTCTTCACTTCACTTCACTCTCACACACACCCCCCCCCCCCCTTCTTCTTCTTCCCCTCTCTCTCACACACACCACACCACACCACACACCACACCACACCACACCACACACCACACCACACAACACACCACACCACACAACACACCACACCAACACCAAACACTACACCACACCACACACCACACCACACCACACACCACACCAAACCACCACCACAACACAACACACACCAGCACCACACCACCACACACACCACACGACACCACACACGACACCACACCACACACCACACCACACCACACACCACACCACACCACACACCACACCACACCACACACCACACCACACCACACACCACACCACACCACACACCACACCCACCACACACCACACCACACCACACACCACACCACACCACACACCACACGACACCACACACGACACCACTCCACACACCACAACCCACCACTCACGACACCACACTCCAGTACCACACCACTCACCACACCTCACCACACTCACCACACCACACCACTCTCCTCACAACTCACACACCTCACCACCTCACTCCACCCACCACTACCTCACCACTCCACACTACCTCTCCTAGCCACTATCCACTCCACATCTCACACCACACCTATCCACAAACCTAACCAATCCTATCCTCTATCCTATCCTCACCTCTAACCACTCCTAACCACAATCCTACCTATTCTCTATCCTATCCTATCCTCTATCCTATCGTATCCTCTATCGAATCCTATTCTCTATCCAATCCTTTATCCTCTATCCTATCCTATCCTCTATCGTATCCTATCCTCTATCGTATCCTCTATCATATCCTATCCTCTATCCTATCCTATCCTCTATCCTATCCTTATCCTCTATCGTATCCTATCCTCTATCCTATCCTATCCTCTATCCTATCCTATCCTCTATCCTATCCTATCCTCTATCCTATCCTATCCTCTATCCTATCCTTATCCTCTATCGTATCCTATCCTCTATCCTATCCTATCCTCTATCCTATCCTATTAAATCCTATATCGTATCCTCTATCCTATCCTATCCTCTATCCTATCCTATCCTCTATCCTATCCATCCTCTATCCTATCCAATCCTCTATCCTATCCTATCCTCTATCCTATCCTATCCTCTATCATATCCTATTCTCTATCCTATCCTATCCTCTATCCTATCCTATCCTCTATCCTATCCTATCCTCTATCCTATACTATCCTCTATCCTCTATCCTATCCTATCCTCTATCCTATCCTATCCTCTATCCTATCCTATCCTCTATCCTATCCTATCCTCTATCCTATCCTATCCTCTATCCTATCCTATCCTCTATCCTATCCTATCCTCTATCCTATCCTATCCTCTATCCTATCCTATCCTCTATCCTATCCTATCCTCTATCCTATCCTATCCTCTATCCTATCCTATCCTCTATCCTATCCTATCCTCTATCCTATCCTATCCTCTATCCTATCCTATCCTCTATCCTATCCTATCCTCTATCCTATCCTATCCTCTATCCTATCCTATCCTCTATCCTATCCTATCCTCTATCCTATCCTATCCTCTATCCTATATTATCCTCTATCCTATCCCATCCTCTATCCTATCCTATCCTCTATCCTATCCTTTCCTCTATCCTATCCTATTCTCTATCCTATCCTATCCTCTATCCTATCGTATCCTCTATCGTATCCTATCCTCTATCCTATCCTATCCTCTATCCTATCCTATCCTCTATCCAATCCTATCTTCTATCCTATCCTATCTTCTATCCTATCCTTATCCTTTATCGTATCCTATCCTCTATCCTATCCTATCCTCTATCCTATCCTTTCCTCTATCCTATTATATTCTCTATCCTATCCTATCCTCTATCCTATCGTATCCTCTATCGTATCCTATCCTCTATCCTATCATATCCTCTATCCTATCCTATCCTCTATCCTATCCTATCCTCTATCCTATCCTATCCTCTATCCTATCCTATCCTCTATCCTATCCTATCCTCTATCCTATCCTATCCTCTATCCTATCCTATCCTCTATCCTATCCTATCCTCTATCCTATCCTATCCTCTATCCTATCCTATCCTCTATCCTATCCTATCCTCTATCCTATCCTATCCTCTATCCTATATTATCCTCTATCCTATCCCATCCTCTATCCTATCCTATCCTCTATCCTATCCTATCCTGCTATCCTATCCTTTCCTCTATCCTATCCGATTCTCTATCCTATCCTATCCTCTATCCTATCGTATCCTCTATCGTATCCTATTCTCTATCCTATCCTATCCTCTATCCTATCCTATCCTCTATCATATCCTATCCTCTATCGTATCCTCTATCATATCCTATCCTCTATCCTATCCTATCCTCTATCCTATCCTATCCTCTATCCTATCCTATCCTATCCTCTATCCTATCCTATCCTCTATCCTATCCTATCCTCTATCCTATCCTATCCTCTATCCTATCCTATCCTCTATCCTATCCTATCCTCTATCCTATCCTATCCTCTATCCTATCCTATCCTCTATCCTATCCTATCCTCTATCCTATCCTATCCTCTATCCTATCCTATCCTCTATCCTATCCTATCCTCTATCCTATCCTATCCTCTATCCTATATTATCCTCTATCCTATCCCATCCTCTATCCTATCCTATCCTCTATCCTATCCTTTCCTCTATCCTATCCTATTCTCTATCCTATCCTATCCTCTATCGCTATCGTATCCTCTATCGTATCCTATTCTCTATCCTATCCTATCCTCTATCCTATCCTATCCTCTATCGTATCCTATCCTCTAGCGTATCCTCTATCATATCCTATCCTCTATCCTATCCTATCCTCTATCCTATCCTTATCCTCTATCGTATCCAATCCTCTATCCTATCCTATCCTCTATCCTATCCTATCCTCTATCCTATCCTATCTTCTATCCTATCCTATCTTCTATCCTATCCTTATCCTTTATCGTATCCTATCCTCTATCCTATCCTATCCTCTATCCTATCCTTTCCTCTATCCTATTATATTCTCTATCCTATCCTATCCTCTATCCTATCGTATCCTCTATCGTATCCTATCCTCTATCCTATCCTATCCTCTATCCTATCCTATCCTCTATCCTATCCTATCCTCTATCCTATCCTATCCTCTATCCTATCCTATCCTGTATCCTATCCTATCCTCTATCCTATCCTATCCTCTATCCTATCGTATCCTCTATCGTATCCTATCCTCTATCCTATTAAATCCTATATCGTATCCTCTATAATGTCCTATCCTCTATCCTATCCTATCCTCTATCCTCTATCCTATCCTATCCTCTATCCTATCCTATCCTCTATCCTATCCTATCCTCTATCCTATCCTATCCTCTATCCTATCCTATCCTCTATCCTATCCTATCCTCTATCCTATCCTATCCTCTATCCTATCCTATCCTCTATCCTATCCTATCCTCTATCCTATCCTATCCTCTATCCTATCCTATCCTCTATCCTATCCTATCCTCTATCCTATCCTATCCTCTATCCTATCCTATCCTCTATCCTATCCTATCCTCTATCCTATCCTATCCTCTATCCTATCCTATCCTCTATCCTATCCTATCCTCTATCCTATCCTATCCTCTATCCTATCCTATCCTCTATCCTATCCTATCCTCTATCCTATCCTATCCTCTATCCTATCCTATCCTCTATCCTATATTATCCTCTATCCTATCCCATCATCTATCCTATCCAATCCTCTATCCTATCCTATCCTCTATCCTATCCTATCCTCTATCCTATCCTATCCTCTATCCTATCCTATCCTCTATCCTATCCTATCCTCTATCCTATCCTATCCTCTATCCTATCCTATCCTCTATCCTATCCTATCCTCTATCCTATCCTATCCTCTATCCTATCCTATCCTCTATCCTATATTATCCTCTATCCTATCCCATCCTCTATCCTATCCTATCCTCTATCCTATCCTATCCTCTATCCTATCCTTTCCTCTATCCTATCCTATTCTCTATCCTATCCTATCCTCTATCCTATCGTATCCTCTATCGTATCCTATTCTCTATCCTATCCTATCCTCTATCCTATCCTATCCTCTATCGTATCCTATCCTCTATCGTATCTCTATCATATCCTATCCTCTATCCTATCCTATCCTCTATCCTATCCTATCCTCTATCCTATCCTATCCTCTATCCTATCCTATCCTCTATCCTATCCTATCCTCTATCCTATCCTATCCTCTATCCTATCCTATCCTCTATCCTATATTATCCTCTATCCTATCCCATCCTCTATCCTATCCTATCCTCTATCGTATCCTATCCTCTAGCGTATCCTCTATCATATCCTATCCTCTATCCTATCCTATCCTCTATCCTATCCTTATCCTCTATCGTATCCTATCCTCTATCCTATCCTATCCTCTATCCTATCCTATCCTCTATCCTATCCTATCTTCTATCCTATCCTATCTTCTATCCTATCCTTATCCTTTATCGTATCCTATCCTCTATCCTATCCTATCCTCTATCCTATCCTTTCCTCTATCCTATTATATTCTCTATCCTATCCTATCCTCTATCCTATCGTATCCTCTATCGTATCCTATCCTCTATCCTATCATACCCTCTATCCTATCCTATCCTCTATCCTATCCTATCCTCTATCCTATCCTATCCTCTATCCTATCCTATCCTCTATCCTATCCTATCCTCTATCCTATCCTATCCTCTATCCTATCCTATCCTCTCTCCTATCCTATCCTCTATCCTATCCTATCCTCTATCCTATATTATCCTCTATCCTATCCCATCCTCTATCCTATCCTATCCTCTATCCTATCCTATCCTCTATCCTATCCTTTCCTCTATCCTATCCTATTCTCTATCCTATCCTATCCTCTATCCTATCGTATCCTCTATCGTATCCTATTCTCTATCCTATCCTATCCTCTATCCTATCCTATCCTCTATCGTATCCTATCCTCTATCGTATCCTCTATCATATCCTATCCTCTATCCTATCCTATCCTCTATCCTATCCTATTCTCTATCCTATCCTATCCTATCCTCTATCCTATCCTATCCTCTATCCTATCCTATCCTCTATCCTATCCTATCCTCTATCCTATCCTATCCTCTATCCTATCCTATCCTCTATCCTATCCTATCCTCTATCCTATCCTATCCTCTATCCTATCCTATCCTCTATCCTATATTATCCTCTATCCTATCCCATCCTCTATCCTATCCTATCCTCTATCCTATCCTTTCCTCTATCCTATCCTATTCTCTATCCTATCCTATCCTCTATCCTATCGTATCCTCTATCGTATCCTATTCTCTATCCTATCCTATCCTCTATCCTATCCTATCCTCTATCGTATCCTATCCTCTAGCGTATCCTCTATCATATCCTATCCTCTATCCTATCCTATCCTCTATCCTATCCTTATCCTCTATCGTATCCTATCCTCTATCCTATCCTATCCTCTATCCTATCCTATCCTCTATCCTATCCTATCTTCTATCCTATCCTATCTTCTATCCTATCCTTATCCTTTATCGTATCCTATCCTCTATCCTATCCTATCCTCTATCCTATCCTTTCCTCTATCCTATTATATTCTCTATCCTATCCTGTCCTCTATCCTATCGTATCCTCTATCGTATCCTATCCTCTATCCTATCCTATCCTCTATCCTATCCTATCCTCTATCCTATCCTATCCTCTATCCTATCCTATCCTCTATCCTATCCTATCCTCTATCCTATCCTATCCTCTATCCTATCCTATCCTCTATCCTATCCTATCCTCTATCCTATCCTATCCTCTATCCTATCCTATCCTCTATCCTATCCTATCCTCTATCCTATCCTATCCTCCATCCTATCCTATCCTCTATCCTATCCTATCCTCTATCGTATCCTATCCTCTATCCTATCCTATCCTCTATCCTATCCTATCCTCTATCCTATCCTATCCTCTATCCTATCCTATCCTCTATCCTATCCTATCCTCTATCCTATCCTATCCTCTATCCTATCCTATCCTCTATCCTATATTATGCTCTATCCTATCCCATCCTCTATCCTATCCAATCCTCTATCCTATCCTATCCTCTATCCTATCCTTGCCTCTATCCTATCCTATTCTCTATCCTATCCTATCCTCTATCCTATCCTATCCTATCCTCTATCCTATCCTATCCTCTATCCTATCCTATCCTCTATCCTATCCTATTCTCTATCCTATCCTATCCTCTATCCTATCGTATCCTCTATCGTATCCTATTCTCTATCCTATCCTATCCTCTATCCTATCCTATCCTCTATCGTATCCTATCCTCTATCGTATCCTCTATCATATCCTATCCTCTATCCTATCCTATCCTCTATCCTATCCTTATCCTCTATCGTATCCTATCCTCTATCCTATCCTATCCTCTATCCTATCCTATCCTCTATCCTATCCTATCCTCTATCCTATCCTATCCTCTATCCTATCCTTATCCTCTATCGTATCCTATCCTCTATCCTATCCTATCCTCTATCCTATCCTATTAAATCCTATATCGTATCCTCTATCCTATCCTATCCTCTATCCTATCCTATCCTCTATCCTATCCCATCCTCTATCCTATCCTATCCTCTATCCTATCCTATCCTCTATCCTATCCTATCCTCTATCATATCCTATTCTCTATCCTATCCTATCCTCTATCCTATCCTATCCTCTATCCTATCCTATCCTCTATCCTATACTATCCTCTATCCTCTATCCTATCCTATCCTCTATCCTATCCTATCCTCTATCCTATCCTATCCTCTATCCTATCCTATCCTCTATCCTATCCTATCCTCTATCCTATCCTATCCTCTATCCTATCCTATCCTCTATCCTATCCTATCCTCTATCCTATCCTATCCTCTATCCTATCCTATCCTCTATCCTATCCTATCCTCTATCCTATCCTATCCTCTATCCTATCCTATCCTCTATCCTATCCTATCCTCTATCCTATCCTATCCTCTATCCTATCCTATCCTCTATCCTATCCTATCCTCTATCCTATCCTATCCTCTATCCTATCCTATCCTCTATCCTATCCTATCCTCTATCCTATCCTATCCTCTATCCTATATTATCCTCTATCCTATCCCATCCTCTATCCTATCCTATCCTCTATCCTATCCTTTCCTCTATCCTATCCTATTCTCTATCCTATCCTATCCTCTATCCTATCGTATCCTCTATCGTATCCTAATCTCTATCCTATCCTATCCTCTATCCTATCCTATCCTCTATCGTATCCTATCCTCTAGCGTATCCTCTATCATATCCTATCCTCTATCCTATCCTATCCTCTATCCTATCCTTATCCTCTATCGTATCCTATCCTCTATCCTATCCTATCCTCTATCCTATCCTATCCTCTATCCTATCCTATCTTCTATCCTATCCTATCTTCTATCCTATCCTTATCCTTTATCGTATCCTATCCTCTATCCTATCCTATCCTCTATCCTATCCTTTCCTCTATCCTATTATATTCTCTATCCTATCCTATCCTCTATCCTATCGTATCCTCTATCGTATCCTATCCTCTATCCTATCCTATCCTCTATCCTATCCTATCCTCTATCCTATCCTATCCTCTATCCTATCCTATCCTCTATCCTATCCTATCCTCTATCCTATCCTATCCTCTATCCTATCCTATCCTCTATCCTATCCTATCCTCTATCCTATCCTATCCTCTATCCTATCCTATCCTCTATCCTATCCTATCCTCTATCCTATATTATCCTCTATCCTATCCCATCCTCTATCCTATCCTATCCTCTATCCTATCCTATCCTCTATCCTATCCTTTCCTCTATCCTATCCTATTCTCTATCCTATCCTATCCTCTATCCTATCGTATCCTCTATCGTATCCTATTCTCTATCCTATCCTATCCTCTATCCTATCCTATCCTCTATCGTATCCTATCCTCTATCGTATCCTCTATCATATCCTATCCTCTATCCTATCCTATCCTCTATCCTATCCTTATCCTCTATCGTATCCTATCCTCTATCCTATCCTATCCTCTATCCTATCCTATCCTCTATCCTATCCTATCCTCTATCCTATCCTATCCTCTATCCTATCCTTATCCTCTATCGTATCCTATCCTCTATCCTATCCTATACTCTATCCTATCCTATTAAATCCTATATCGTATCCTCTATCCTATCCTATCCTCTATCCTATCCTATCCTCTATCCTATCCCATCCTCTATCCTATCCTATCCTCTATCCTATCCTATCCTCTATCCTATCCTATCCTCTATCATATCCTATTCTCTATCCTATCTTATCCTCTATCCTATCCTATCCTCTATCCTATCCTATCCTCTATCCTATATTATCCTCTATCCTATCCCATCCTCTATCCTATCCTATCCTCTATCCTATCCTATCCTCTATCCTATCCTATCCTCTATCCTATCCTATTCTATATCCTATCCTATCCTCTATCCTATCGTATCCTCTATCGTATCCTATCCTCTATCCTATTAAATCCTATATCGTATCCTCTATCCTGTCCTATCCTCTATCCTATCCTATCCTCTATCCTATCCTATCCTCTATCCTATACTATCCTCTATCCTCTATCCTATCCTATCCTCTATCCTATCCTATCCTCTATCCTATCCTATCCTCTATCCTATCCTATCCTCTATCCTATCCTATCCTCTATCCTATCCTATCCTCTATCCTATCCTATCCTCTATCCTATCCTATCCTCTATCCTATCCTATCCTCTATCCTATCCTATCCTCTATCCTATCCTATCCTCTATCCTATCCTATCCTCTATCCTATCCTATCCTCTATCCTATCATATCCTCTATCCTATCCTATCCTCTATCCTATCCTATCCTCTATCCTATCCTATCCTCTATCCTCTATCCTATCCCATCCTCTATCCTATCCTATCCTCTATCCTATCCTATCCTCTATCCTATCCTTTCCTCTATCCTATCCTATTCTCTATCCTATCCTATCCTCTATCCTATCGTATCCTCTATCGTATCCTATTCTCTATCCTATCCTATCCTCTATCCTATCCTATCCTCTATCGTATCCTATCCTCTATCGTATCCTCTATCATATCCTATCCTCTATCCTATCCTATCCTCTATCCTATCCTTATCCTCTATCGTATCCTATCCTCTATCCTATCCTATCCTCTATCCTATCCTATCCTCTATCCTATCCTTATCCTCTATCGTATCCTATCCTCTATCCTATCCTATCCTCTATCCTATCCTTTCCTCTATCCTATTATATTCTCTATCCTATCCTATCCTCTATCCTATCGTATCCTCTATCGTATCCTATCCTCTATCCTATCCTATCCTCTATCCTATCCTATCCTCTATCCTATCCTATCCTCTATCCTATCCTATCCTCTATCCTATCGTATCCTCTATCGTATCCTATCCTCTATCCTATTAGATCCTATATCGTATCCTCTATCCTGTCCTATCCTCTATCCTATCCTATCCTCTATCCTATCCTATCCTCTATCCTCTATCCTATCCTATCCTCTATCCTATCCTATCCTCTATCCTATCCTATCCTCTATCCTATCCTATCCTCTATCCTATCCTATCCTCTATCCTATCCTATCCTCTATCCTATCCTATCCTCTATCCTATCCTATCCTCTATCCTATCCTATCCTCTATCCTATCCTATCCTCTATCCTATCGTATCCTCTATCCTATCCTATCCTCTATCCTATCCTATCCTCTATCCTATCCTATCCTCTATCCTATCCTATCCTCTATCCTATCCTATCCTCTATCCTATCCTATCCTCTATCCTATCGTATCCTCTATCCTATCCTATCCTCTATCCTATCCTATCCTCTATCCTATCCTATCCTCTATCCTATCCTATCCTCTATCCTATCCTATCCTCTATCCTATCCTATCCTCTATCCTATCCTATCCTCTATCCTATATTATCCTCTATCCTATCCCATCCTCTATCCTATCCAATCCTCTATCCTATCCTATCCTCTATCCTATCCTTTCCTCTATCCTATCCTATTCTCTATCCTATCCTATCCTCTATCCTATCCTATCCTATCCTCTATCCTATCCTATCCTCTATCCTATCGTATCCTCTATCGTATCCTATTCTCTATCCTATCCTATCCTCTATCCTATCCTATCATCTATCGTATCCTATCCTCTATCGTATCCTCTATCATATCCTATCCTCTATCCTATCCTATCCTCTATCCTATCCTTATCCTCTATCGTATCCTATCCTCTATCCTATCCTATCCTCTATCCTATCCTATCCTCTATCCTATCCTTATCCTCTATCGTATCCTATCCTCTATCCTATCCTATCCTCTATCCTATCCTTTCCTCTATCCTATTATATTCTCTATCCTATCCTATCCTCTATCCTATCCTATCCTCTATCCTATCCTATCCTCTATCCTCTATCCTATCCTATCCTCTATCCTATCCTATCCTCTATCCTATCCTATCCTCTATCCTATCCTATCCTCTATCCTATCCTATCCTCTATCCTATCCTATCCTCTATCCTATCCTATCCTCTATCCTATCCTATC
This sequence comes from Halictus rubicundus, assembly GCF_050948215.1. Lineage (NCBI taxonomy): Eukaryota > Metazoa > Arthropoda > Insecta > Hymenoptera > Halictidae > Halictus > Halictus rubicundus. The sequence goes on along the minus strand of NW_027489273.1, from coordinate 32,300 downwards.
CTCTATCCTATCCTATCCTCTATCCTATCCTATCCTCTATCCTATCCTATCCTCTATCCTATCCTATCCTCTATCCTATCATATCCTCTATCCTATCCTATCCTCTATCCTATCCTATCCTCTATCCTATCCTATCCTCTATCCTCTATCCTATCCCATCCTCTATCCTATCCTATCCTCTATCCTATCCTATCCTCTATCCTATCCTTTCCTCTATCCTATCCTATTCTCTATCCTATCCTATCCTCTATCCTATCGTATCCTCTATCGTATCCTATTCTCTATCCTATCCTATCCTCTATCCTATCCTATCCTCTATCGTATCCTATCCTCTATCGTATCCTCTATCATATCCTATCCTCTATCCTATCCTATCCTCTATCCTATCCTTATCCTCTATCGTATCCTATCCTCTATCCTATCCTATCCTCTATCCTATCCTATCCTCTATCCTATCCTTATCCTCTATCGTGTCCTATCCTCTATCCTATCCTATCCTCTATCCTATCCTTTCCTCTATCCTATTATATTCTCTATCCTATCCTATCCTCTATCCTATCGTATCCTCTATCGTATCCTATCCTCTATCCTATCCTATCCTCTATCCTATCCTATCCTCTATCCTATCCTATCCTCTATCCTATCCTATCCTCTATCCTATCCTATCCTCTATCCTATCGTATCCTCTATCGTATCCTATCCTCTATCCTATTAGATCCTATATCGTATCCTCTATCCTGTCCTATCCTCTATCCTATCCTATCCTCTATCCTATCCTATCCTCTATCCTCTATCCTATCCTATCCTCTATCCTATCCTATCCTCTATCCTATCCTATCCTCTATCCTATCCTATCCTCTATCCTATCCTATCCTCTATCCTATCCTATCCTCTATCCTATCCTATCCTCTATCCTATCCTATCCTCTATCCTATCCTATCCTCTATCCTATCCTATCCTCTATCCTATCGTATCCTCTATCCTATCCTATCCTCTATCCTATCCTATCCTCTATCCTATCCTATCCTCTATCCTATCCTATCCTCTATCCTATCCTATCCTCTATCCTATATTATCCTCTATCCTATCCCATCCTCTATCCTATCCAATCCTCTATCCTATCCTATCCTCTATCCTATCCTTTCCTCTATCCTATCCTATTCTCTATCCTATCCTATCCTCTATCCTATCCTATCCTATCCTCTATCCTATCCTATCCTCTATCCTATCGTATCCTCTATCGTATCCTATTCTCTATCCTATCCTATCCTCTATCCTATCCTATCCTCTATCGTATCCTATCCTCTATCGTATCCTCTATCATATCCTATCCTCTATCCTATCCTATCCTCTATCCTATCCTTATCCTCTATCGTATCCTATCCTCTATCCTATCCTATCCTCTATCCTATCCTATCCTCTATCCTATCCTTATCCTCTATCGTATCCTATCCTCTATCCTATCCTATCCTCTATCCTATCCTTTCCTCTATCCTATTATATTCTCTATCATATCCTATCCTCTATCCTATCCTATCCTCTATCCTATCCTTATCCTCTATCGTATCCTATCCTCTATCCTATCCTATCCTCTATCCTATCCTATCCTCTATCCTATCCTATCCTCTATCCTATCCTATCCTCTATCCTATCCTTATCCTCTATCGTATCCTATCCTCTATCCTATCCTATCCTCTATCCTATCCTTTCCTCTATCCTATCCTATCCTCTATCCTATCGTATCCTCTATCGTATCCTATCCTCTATCCTATCCTATCCTCTATCCTATCCTATCCTCTATCCTATCCTATCCTCTATCCTATCCTATCCTCTATCCTATCCTATCCTCTATCCTATCCTATCCTCTATCCTATCCTATCCTCTATCCTATCCTATCCTCTATCCTATCCTATCCTCTATCCTATCCTATCCTCTATCCTATCCTATCCTCTATCCTATATTATCCTCTATCCTATCCCATCCTCTATCCTATCCTATCCTCTATCCTGTCCTATCCTCTATCCTATCCTTTCCTCTATCCTATCCTATTCTCTATCCTATCCTATCCTTTATCGTATCCTATCCTATATCCTATTAAATCCTATATCGGATCCTCTATCCTATCCTATTCTCTATCGTATCCTATCCTCTATCCTATCCTATCCTCTATCCTATCCTATCCTCTATCCTATCCTATCTTCTATCCTATATTATCCTCTATCCTATCCTATCCTCTATCCTATCCTATCCTCTATCCTATCCTATCCTCTATCCTATCCTATCCTCTATCCTATCCTATCCTCTATCCTATCCTATCCTCTATCCTATCCTATCCTCTATCCTATCCTATCCTCTATCCTATCCTATCCTCTATCCTATCCTATCCTCTATCATATCCTATCCTCTATCCTATCGTATCCTCTATCCTATCCTATCCTCTATCCTATTAAATCCTATATCGTATCCTCTATCCTGTCCTATCCTCTATCCTATCCTATCCTCTATCCTATCCTATCCTCTATCCTCTATCCTATCCTATCCTCTATCCTATCCTATCCTCTATCCTATCCTATCCTCTATTATATCCTATCCTCTATCCTATCCTATCCTCTATCCTATCCTATCCTCTATCCTATCCTATCCTCTATCCTATATTATCCTCTATCCTATCCCATCCTCTATCCTATCCTATCCTCTATCCTGTCCTATCCTCTATCCTATCCTTTCCTCTATCCTATCCTATTCTCTATCCTATCCTATCCTCTATCCTATCGTATCCTCTATCGTATCCTATCCTCATCCTATTAAATCCTATATCGTATCCTCTATCCTATCCTATCCTCTATCATATCCTATCCTCTATCCTATCCTATCCTGTATCCTATCCTATCCTCTATCCTATCCTATCCTCTATCCTATCCTATCCTGTATCATATCCTATCCTCTATCCTATCCTATCCTCTATCCTATTCTATCCTCTATCCTATCCAATCCTATATCCTATTCTCTATCCTATCCTATCCTCTATCCTATCCTATCCTCTATCCTATCCTATCCTCTATCCTATCCTATCCTCTATCCTATCCTATCCTGCTATCCTATCCTATCCTCTATCCTATATTATCCTCTATCCTATCCCATCCTCTATCCTATCCTATCCTCTATCCTGTCCTATCCTCTATCCTATCCTTTCCTCTATCCTATCCTATTCTCTATCCTATCCTATCCTTTATCGTATCCTATCCTATATCCTATTAAATCCTATATCGGATCCTCTATCCTATCCTATTCTCTATCGTATCCTATCCTCTATCCTATCCTATCCTCTATCCTATCCTATCCTCTATCCTATCCTATCTTCTATCCTATATTATCCTCTATCCTATCCTATCCTCTATCCTATCCTATCCTCTATCCTATCCTATCCTCTATCCTATCCTATCCTCTATCCTATCCTATCCTCTATCCTATCCTATCCTCTATCCTATCCTATCCTCTATCCTATCCTATCCTCTATCCTATCCTATCCTCTATCATATCCTATCCTCTATCCTATCGTATCCTCTATCCTACCCTATCCTCTATCCTATTAAATCCTATATCGTATCCTCTATCCTGTCCTATCCTCTATCCTATCCTATCCTCTATCCTATCCTATCCTCTATCCTCTATCCTATCCTATCCTCTATCCTATCCTATCCTCTATCCTATCCTATCCTCTATTATATCCTATCCTCTATCCTATCCTATCCTCTATCCTATCCTATCCTCTATCCTATCCTATCCTCTATCCTATATTATCCTCTATCCTATCCCATCCTCTATCCTATCCTATCCTCTATCCTGTCCTATCCTCTATCCTATCCTTTCCTCTATCCTATCCTATTCTCTATCCTATCCTATCCTCTATCCTATCGTATCCTCTATCGTATCCTATCCTCAATCCTATTAAATCCTATATCGTATCCTCTATCCTATCCTATCCTCTATCATATCCTATCCTCTATCCTATCCTATCCTGTATCCTATCCTATCCTCTATCCTATCCTATCCTCTATCCTATCCTATCCTGTATCATATCCTATCCTCTATCCTATCCTATCCTCTATCCTATTCTATCCTCTATCCTATCCAATCCTATATCCTATTCTCTATCCTATCCTATCCTTTATCGTATCCTATCCCCTATCCTATCCAATCCTCTATCCTATCCTATCCGCTATCCTATCCAATACTATATCCTATTCTCTATCCTATCCTATCCTCTATCCTATCCTATCCTTTATCGTATCCTATCCTATATCCTATTAAATCCTATATCGGATCCTCTATCCTATCCTATTCTCTATCGTATCCTATCCTCTATCCTATCCTATCCTCTATCCTATCCTATCCTCTATCCTATCCTATCCTCTATCCTATATTATCCTCTATCCTATCCTATCTTCTATCCTATAATATCCTCTATCCTATCCTATCCTCTATCCTATCCTATCCTCTATCCTATCCTATCCTCTATCCTATCCTATCCTCTATCCTATCCTATCCTCTATCCTGATCCTATCCTCTATCCTATCCTATCCTCTATCCTATCCTATCCTCTATCCTATCCTATCCTCTATCCTATCCTATCCTCTATCCTATCCTATCCTCTATCCTATCCTATCCTCTATCCTATCCTATCCTCTATCCTATCCTATCCTCTATCCTATATTATCCTCTATCCTATCCCATCCTCTATCCTATCCTATCCTCTATCCTATCCTATCCTCTATCCTATCCTTTCCTCTATCCTATTATATTCTCTATCCTATCCTATCCTCTATCCTATCGTATCCTCTATCGTATTCTATCCTCTATCCTATCCTATCCTCTATCCTATCCTATCCTCTATCCTATCCTATCCTCTATCCTATCCTATCCTCTATCCTATCCTATCCTCTATCCTATCCTATCCTCTATCCTATCCTATCCTCTATCCTATCCTATCCTCTATCCTATCCTATCCTCTATCCTATATTATCCTCTATCCTATCCATCCTCTATCCTATCCTATCCTCTATCCTGTCCTATCCTCTATCCTATCCTTTCCTCTACCCTATCCTATTCTCTATCCTATCCTATCCTCTATCCTATCGTATCCTCTATCGTATCCTATCCTCAATCCTATTAAATCCTATATCGTATCCTCTATCCTATCCTATCCTCTATCCTATCCTATCCTGTATCCTATCCTATCCTCTATCCTATCCTCTATCCTATCCTATCCTCTATCCTATCCTATCCTCTATCCTATCCCATCCTCTATCCTATCCTATCCTCTATCCTATCCTATCCTCTATCCTATCCTATCCTCTATCCTATCCTATCCTCTATCCTATCCTATCCTCTATCCTATCCTATCCTCTATCCTATCCTATCCTCTATCCTATCCTATCCTCTATCCTATCCTATCCTCTATCCTATATTATCCTCTATCCTATCCATCCTCTATCCTATCCTATCCTCTATCCTATCGTATCCTCTATCATATCCTATCCTCTATCCTCTATCCTATCCTATCCTCTATCCTATCCTATCCTCTATCCTATCCTATCCTCTATTATATCCTATCCTCTGTCCTATCCTATCCTCTATCCTATCCTATCCTCTATCCTATCCTATCCTCTATCCTATCCTATCCTCTATCCTATCCTATCCTCTATCCTATCCTATCCTCTATCCTATCCTATCCTCTATCCTATCCTATCCTCTATCCTATCCTATCCTCTATCCTATCCTATCCTCTATCCTATCCTATCCTCTATCCTATCCTATCCTCTATCCTATCCTATCCTCTATCCTATCCTATCCTCTATCCTATCCTATCCTCTATCCTATCCTATCCTCTATCCTATCCTATCCTCTATCCTATCCTATCCTCTATCCTATATTATCCTCTATCCTATCCCATCCTCTATCCTATCCTATCCTCTATCCTATCCTATCTTCTATCCTATCCTTTCCTCTATCCTATCCTATTCTCTATCCTATCCTATCCTCTATCCTATATTATCCTCTATCCTATCCCATCCTCTATCCTATCCTATCCTCTATCCTGTCCTATCCTCTATCCTATCCTTTCCTCTATCCTATCCTATTCTCTATCCTATCCTATCCTCTATCCTATCGTATCCTCTATCGTATCCTATCCTCAATCCTATTAAATCCTATATCGTATCCTCTATCCTATCCTATCCTCTATCATATCCTATCCTCTATCCTATCCTATCCTGTATCCTATCCTATCCTCTATCCTATCCTATCCTCTATCCTATCCTATCCTGTATCATATCCTATCCTCTATCCTATCCTATCCTCTATCCTATTCTATCCTCTATCCTATCCAATCCTATATCCTATTCTCTATCCTATCCTATCCTTTATCGTATCCTATCCCCTATTCTATCCAATCCTCTATCCTATCCTATCCGCTATCCTATCCAATACTATATCCTATTCTCTATCCTATCCTATCCTCTATCCTATCCTATCCTTTATCGTATCCTATCCTATATCCTATTAAATCCTATATCGGATCCTCTATCCTATCCTATTCTCTATCGTATCCTATCCTCTATCCTATCCTATCCTCTATCCTATCCTATCCTCTATCCTATCCTATCCTCTATCCTATATTATCCTCTATCCTATCCTATCTTCTATCCTATATTATCCTCTATCCTATCCTATCCTCTATCCTATCCTATCCTCTATCCTATCCTATCCTCTATCCTATTCTATCCTCTATCCTATCCAATCCTATATCCTATTCTCTATCCTATCCTATCCTCTATCGTATCCTATCCCCTATCCTATCCAATCCTCTATCCTATCCTATCCCCTATCCTATCCTATCCTCTATCGTATCCTATCCCCTATCCTATCCAATCCTCTATCCTATCCTATCCCCTATCCTATCCAATCCTATATCCTATGCTCTATCCTATCCTATCCTCTATCCTATCCTATCCTTTATCGTATCCTATCCTCTATCCTATTAAATCCTATATCGGATCCTCTATCCTATCCTATCCTCTATCGTATCCTATCCTCTATCCTATCCTATCCTCTATCCTATCCTATCCTCTATCCTATCCTATCCTCTATCCTATATTATCCTCTATCCTATCCTATCCTCTATCCTATCCTATCCTCTATCCTATCCTATCCTCTATCCTATATTATCCTCTATCCTATCCCATCCTCTATCCTATCCTATCCTCTATCCTATCCTTTCCTCTATCCTATTATATTCTCTATCCTATCCTATCCTCTATCCTATCCTATCCTCTATCCTATCGTATCCTCTATCCTATCCTATCCTCTATCCTATCCTATCCTCTATCCTATCCTATCCTCTATCCTATCCTATCCTCTATCCTATCCTATCCTCTATCCTATCCTATCCTCTATCCTATCCTATCCTCTATCCTATCCTATCCTCTATCCTATCCTATCCTCTATCCTATATTATCCTCTATCCTATCCCATCCTCTATCCTATCATATCCTCTATCCTGTCCCTATCCTCTATCCTATCCTTTCCTCTATCCTATCCTATTCTCTATCCTATCCTATCCTCTATCCTATCGTATCCTCTATCGTATCCTATCCTCAATCCTATTAAATCCTATATCGTATCCTCTATCCTATCCTATCCTCTATCCTATCCTATCCTGTATCCTATCCTATCCTCTATCCTATCCTCTGTCCTATCCTATCCTCTATCCTATCCTATCCTCTATCCTATCCTATCCTCTATCCTATCCTATCCTCTATCCTATCCTATCCTCTATCCTATCCTATCCTCTATCCTATCCTATCCTCTATCCTATCCTATCCTCTATCCTATCCTATCCTCTATCCTATCCTATCCTCTATCCTATCCTATCCTCTATCCTATCCTATCCTCTATCCTATCCTATCCTCTATCCTATCCTATCCTCTATCCTATCCTATCCTCTATCCTATCCTATCTCTATCCTATCTATCCTCTATCCTATCCTATCCTCTATCCTATATTATCCTCTATCCTATCCCATCCTCTATCCTATCCTATCCTCTATCCTATCCTATCCTCTATCCTATCCTTTCCTCTATCCTATCCTATTCTCTATCCTATCCTATCCTCTATCCTATATTATCCTCTATCCTATCCCATCCTCTATCCTATCCTATCCTCTATCCTGTCCTATCCTCTATCCTATCCTTTCCTCTATCCTATCCTATTCTCTATCCTATCCTATCCTCTATCCTATCGTATCCTCTATCGTATCCTATCCTCAATCCTATTAAATCCTATATCGTATCCTCTATCCTATCCTATCCTCTATCATATCCTATCCTCTATCCTATCCTATCCTGTATCCTATCCTATCCTCTATCCTATCCTATCCTCTATCCTATCCTATCCTGTATCATATCCTATCCTCCTATCCTATCCTATCCTCTATCCTATTCTATCCTCTATCCTATCCAATCCTATATCCTATTCTCTATCCTATCCTATCCTTTATCGTATCCTATCCCCTATTCTATCCAATCCTCTATCCTATCCTATCCGCTATCCTATCCAATACTATATCCTATTCTCTATCCTATCCTATCCTCTATCCTATCCTATCCTTTATCGTATCCTATCCTATATCCTATTAAATCCTATATCGGATCCTCTATCCTATCCTATTCTCTATCGTATCCTATCCTCTATCCTATCCTATCCTCTATCCTATCCTATCCTCTATCCTATCCTATCCTCTATCCTATATTATCCTCTATCCTATCCTATCTTCTATCCTATATTATCCTCTATCCTATCCTATCCTCTATCCTATCCTATCCTCTATCCTATCCTATCCTCTATCCTATCCTATCCTCTATCCTATCCTATCCTCTATCCTATCCTATCCTCTATCCTATCCTATCCTCTATCCTATCCTATCCTCTATCCTATCCTATCCTCTATCCTATCCTATCCTCTATCCTATCCTATCCTCTATCCTATCCTATCCTCTATCCTATCCTATCCTCTATCCTATATTATCCTCTATCCTATCCATCCTCTATCCTATCCTATCCTCTATCCTATCCTTTCCTCTATCCTATTATATTCTCTATCCTATCCTATCCTCTATCCTATCCTATCCTCTATCCTATCGTATCCTCTATCCTATCCTATCCTCTATCCTATCCTATCCTCTATCCTATCCTATCCTCTATCCTATCCTATCCTCTATCCTATCCTATCCTCTATCCTATCCTATCCCTATCCTATCCTATCCCTCTATCCTATCCTATCCTCTATCCTATCCTATCCTCTATCCTATATTATCCTCTATCCTATCCCATCCTCTATCCTATCCTATCCCTCTATCTGTCCTATCCTCTATCCTATCCTTTCCTCTATCCTATCCTATTCTCTATCCTATCCTATCCTCTATCCTATCGTATCCTCTATCGTATCCTATCCTCAATCCTATTAAATCCTATATCGTATCCTCTATCCTATCCTATCCTCTATCCTATCCTATCCTGTATCCTATCCTATCCTCTATCCTATCCTCTATCCTATCCTCTATCCTATCCTATCCTCTATCCTATCCTATCCTCTATCCTATCCCATCCTCTATCCTATCCTATCCTCTATCCTATCCTATCCTCTATCCTATCCTATCCTCTATCCTATCCTATCCTCTATCCTATCCTATCCTCTATCCTATCCTATCCTCTATCCTATCCTATCCTCTATCCTATCCTATCCTCTATCCTATCCTATCCTCTATCCTATCCTATCCTCTATCCTATATTATCCTCTATCCTATCCCATCCTCTATCCTATCCTATCCTCTATCCTATCCTATCCTCTATCATATCCTATCCTCTATCCTCTATCCTATCCTATCCTCTATCCTATCCTATCCTCTATCCTATCCTATCCTCTATTATATCCTATCCTCTATCCTATCCTATCCTCTATCCTATCCTATCCTCTATCCTATCCTATCCTCTATCCTATCCTATCCTCTATCCTATCCTCTATCCTATCCTATCCTCTATCCTATCCTATCCTCTATCCTATCCTATCCTCTATCCTATCCTATCCTCTATCCTATCCTATCCTCTATCCTATCCTATCCTCTATCCTATCCTATCCTCTATCCTATCCTATCCTCTATCCTATCCTATCCTCTATCCTATCCTATCCTCTATCCTATCCTATCCTCTATCCTATCCTATCCTCTATCCTATCCTATCCTCTATCCTATCCTATCCTCTATCCTATCCTATCCTCTATCCTATCCTATCCTCTATCCTATCCTATCCTCTATCCTATATTATCCTCTATCCTATCCCATCCTCTATCCTATCCTATCCTCTATCCTATCCTATCCTCTATCCTATCCTTTCCTCTATCCTATCCTATTCTCTATCCTATCCTATCCTCTATCCTATCGTATCCTCTATCGTATCCTATTCTCTATCCTATCCTATCCTCTATCCTATCCTATCCTCTATCCTATCCTATCCTCTATCCTATCCTATCCTCTATCCTATATTATCCTCTATCCTATCCCATCCTCTATCCTATCCTATCCTCTATCCTATCCTATCCTCTATCCTATCCTTTCCTCTATCCTATCCTATTCTCTATCCTATCCTATCCTCTATCCTATCGTATCCTCTATCGTATCCTATTCTCTATCCTATCCTATCCTCTATCCTATCCTATCCTCTATCGTATCCTATCCTCTATCGTATCCTCTATCATATCCTATCCTCTATCCTATCCTATCCTCTATCCTATCCTTATCCTCTATCGTATCCTATCCTCTATCCTATCCTATCCTCTATCCTATCCTATCCTCTATCCCATCCTATCCTCTATCCTATCCTATCCTCTATCCTATCCTTATCCTCTATCGTATCCTATCCTCTATCCTATCCTATCCTCTATCCTATCCTTTCCTCTATCCTATTATATTCTCTATCCTATCCTATCCTCTATCCTATCGTATCCTCTATCGTATCCTATCCTCTATCATATCCTATCCTCTATCCTATCCTATCCTCTATCCTATCCTATCCTCTATCCTATCCTATCCTCTATCCTATCCTATCCTCTATCCTATCCTATCCTCTATCCTATCCTATCCTCTATCCTATCCTATCCTCTATCCTATCCTATCCTCTATCCTATCCTATCCTCTATCCTATCCTATCCTCTATCCTATATTATCCTCTATCCTATCCCATCCTCTATCCTATCCTATCCTCTATCCTGTCCTATCCTCTATCCTATCCTTTCCTCTATCCTATCCTATTCTCTATCCTATCCTATCCTCTATCCTATCGTATCCTCTATCGTATCCTATCCTCAATCCTATTAAATCCTATATCGTATCCTCTATCCTATCCTATCCTCTATCCTATCCTATCCTCTATCCTATATTATCCTCTATCCTATCCCATCCTCTATCCTATCCTATCCTCTATCCTATCCTATCCTCTATCCTATCCTTTCCTCTATCCTATCCTATTCTCTATCCTATCCTATCCTCTATCCTATCGTATCCTCTATCGTATCCTATTCTCTATCCTATCCTATCCTCTATCCTATCCTATCCTATATCGTATCCTATCCTCTATCGTATCCTCTATCATATCCTATCCTCTATCCTATCCTATCCTCTATCCTATCCTTATCCTCTATCGTATCCTATCCTCTATCCTATCCTATCCTCTATCCTATCCTATCCTCTATCCCATCCTATCCTCTATCCTATCCTATCCTCTATCCTATCCTTATCCTCTATCGTATCCTATCCTCTATCCTATCCTATCCTCTATCCTATCCTTTCCTCTATCCTATTATATTCTCTATCCTATCCTATCCTCTATCCTATCGTATCCTCTATCGTATCCTATCCTCTATCATATCCTATCCTCTATCCTATCCTATCCTCTATCCTATCCTATCCTCTATCCTATCCTATCCTCTATCCTATCCTATCCTCTATCCTATCCTATCCTCTATCCTATCCTATCCTCTATCCTATCCTATCCTATCCTCTATCCTATCCTATCCTCTATCCTATCCTATCCTCTATCCTATATTATCCTCTATCCTATCCCATCCTCTATCCTATCCTATCCTCTATCCTGTCCTATCCTCTATCCTATCCTTTCCTCTATCCTATCCTATTCTCTATCCTATCCTATCCTCTATCCTATCGTATCCTCTATCGTATCCTATCCTCAATCCTATTAAATCCTATATCGTATCCTCTATCCTATCCTATCCTCTATCCTATCCTATCCTCTATCCTATCCTATCCTCTATCCTATCCTATCCTCTATCCTATCCTATCCTCTATCCTATCCTCTATCCTATCCTATCCTCTATCCTATCCTATCCTATCCTCTATCCTATCCCATCCCCTATCCTATCCTATCCTCTATCCTATCCTATCCTCTATCCTATCCTATCCTCTATCCCATCCTATTCTCTATCCTATCCTATCCTGTATCCTATCCTATCCTCTGTCATATCCTATCCTCTATCCTATCCTATCCTGTATCCTATCCTATCCTCTATCCTATCCTATCCTCTATCCTATCCTATCCTGTATCATATCCTATCCTCTATCCTATCCTATCCTCTATCCTATTCTATCCTCTATCCTATCCAATCCTATATCCTATTCTCTATCCTATCCTATCCTCTATCGTATCCTATCCCCTATCCTATCCAATCCTCTATCCTATCCTATCCGCTATCCTATCCAATACTATATCCTATCCTCTATCCTATCCTATCCTCTATCCTATCCTATCCTCTATCCTATCCTATCCTCTATCCTATCCTATCCTCTATCCTATCCTATCCTCTATCCTATCCTATCCTCTATCCTATCCTATCCTCTATCCTATCCTATCCTCTATCCTATCCTATCCTCTATCCTATCCTATCCTCTATCCTATCCTATCCTCTATCCTATCCTATCCTCTATCCTATCCTATCCTCTATCCTATCCTATCCTCTATCCTATCCTATCCTCTATCCTATATTATCCTCTATCCTATCCCATCCTCTATCCTATCCTATCCTCTATCCTATCCTATCCTCTATCCTATCCTTTCCTCTATCCTATCCTATTCTCTATCCTATCCTATCCTCTATCCTATCGTATCCTCTATCGTATCCTATTCTCTATCCTATCCTATCCTCTATCCTATCCTATCCTCTATCGTATCCTATCCTCTATCGTATCCTCTATCATATTCTATCCTCTATCCTATCCTATCCTCTATCCTATCCTTATCCTCTATCGTATCCTATCCTCTATCCTATCCTATCCTCTATCCTATCCTATCCTCTATCCTATCCTATCCTCTATCCTATCCTATCCTCTATCCTATCCTATCCTCTATCCTATCCTTATCCTCTATCGTATCCTATCCTCTATCCTATCCTATCCTCTATCCTAACCTTTCCTCTATCCTATTATATTCTCTATCCTATCCTATCCTCTATCCTATCGTATCCTCTATCGTATCCTATCCTCTATCCTATCCTATCCTCTATCCTATCCTATCCTCTATCCTATCCTATCCTCTATCCTATCCTATCCTCTATCCTATCCTCTATCCTATCCTCTATCCTATCCTATCCTCTATCCTATCATATCCTCTATCCTATCCCATCCTCTATCCTATCCTATCCTCTATCCTATCCTATCCTCTATCCTATCCTATCCTCTATCCCATCCTATTCTCTATCCTATCCTATCCTGTATCCTATCCTATCCTCTATCATATCCTATCCTCTATCCTATCCTATCCTGTATCCTATCCTATCCTCTATCCTATCCTATCCTCTATCCTATCCTATCCTGTATCATATCCTATCCTCTATCCTATCCTATCCTCTATCCTATTCTATCCTCTATCCTATCCAATCCTATATCCTATTCTCTATCCTATCCTATCCTCTATCGTATCCTATCCCCTATCCTATCCAATCCTCTATCCTATCCTATTCTCTATCGTATCCTATCCTCTATCCTATCCTATCCTCTATCCTATCCTATCCTCTATCCTATCCTATCCTCTATCCTATATTATCCTGTATCCTATCCTATCCTCTATCCTATATTATCCTCTATCCTATCCTATCCTCTATCCTATCCTATCCTCTATCCTATCCTATCCTCTATCCTATCCTATCCTCTATCCTATCCTATCCTCTATCCTATCCTATCCTCTATCCTATCCTATCCTCTATCATATCCTATCCTCTATCCTATCCTATCCTCTATCCTATCCTTATCCTCTATCGTATCCTATCCTCTATCCTATCCTATCCTCTATCCTATTATATCCTATCCTATCCTCTATCCTATCCTATCCTCTATCCTATCCTATCCTCTATCCTATCCTATCCTCTATCCTATCCTATCCTCTATCGTATCCTATCCTCTATCCTATTAAATCCTATATCGTATCCTCTATCCTATCCTATCCTCTATCGTATCCTATCCTCTATCCTATCCTATCCACTATCCTATCCTATCCTCTATCCTATCCTATTCTCCATCCTATCCTATCCTCTATCCTATCCTATCCTCTATCGTATCCTATCCTCTATCCTATGCTATCCTCTATCCTATCCTATCCTCTATCCTATCCTTTTCTCTATCCTATCCTATCATCTATCCTATCCTATCCTCTATCCTATCCTATCCTCTATCCTATCATATTCTCTATCCTATCCTATCCTCTATCCTATCCTATCCTCTATCCTATCCTTATCCTCTATCGTATCCTATCCTCTATCCTATCCTATCCTCTATCCTATTATATCCTATCCTATCCTCTATCCTATCCTATCCTCTATCCTATCCTATCCTCTATCCTATCCTATCCTCTATCCTATCCTATCCTCTATCGTATCCTATCCTCTATCCTATTAAATCCTATATCGTATCCTCTATCCTATCCTATCCTCTATCGTATCATATCCTCTATCCTATCCTATCCTCTATCGTATCCTATCCTCCATCCTATCCTATCCTCTATCCTATATTATCCTCTATCCTATCCCATCCTCTATCCTATCCTATCCTCTATCCTATCCTATCCTCTATCCTATCCTATCCTCTATCGTATCCTATTCTCTATCCTATCCTATCCTCTATCCTATCCTATCCTCTATCGTATCCTATCCTCTATCGTATCCTATCCTCTATCGTATCCTCTATCATATCCTATCCTCTATCCTATCCTATCATCTATCCTATCCTTATCCTCTATCCTATCCTATCCTCTATGCTATCCTATCCTCTATCCTATCCTATCCTCTATCCTATCCTATCCTATCCTCTATCCTATCCTATCCTCTATCCTATCCTATCCTCTATCCTATCCTATCCTCTATCCTATATTATCCTCTATCCTATCCCATCCTCTATCCTATCCTATCCTCTATCCTATCGTATCCTCTATCGTATCCTATCCTCTATCCTATTAAATCCTATATCGTATCCTCTATCCTATCCTATCCTCTATCCTATCCTATCCTCTATCCAATCCTATCCTCTATCTTATCCTATCCTCTATCCTATCCTATCCTCTATCCTATCCTATCCTCTATCCTATCCCATCCTCTATCCTATCCTATCCTCTATCCTATCCTATCCTCTATCCTATCCTATCCTCTATCCCATCCTATTCTCTATCCTATCCTATCCTCTATCCTATCCTATCCTCTATCATATCGTATCCTCTATCCTATCCTATCCTCTATCGTATCATATACTCTATCCTATCCTATCCTCTATCCTATCCTATCCTGTATCCTATCCTATCCTCTATCCTATCCTATCCTCTATCCTATCCTATCCTCTATCCTATCCTATCCTCTATCCTATCCTATCCTCTATCCTATCCTATCCTCTATCCTATCCTATCCTCTATCCTATCCTATCCTCTATCCTATCCTATCCTGTATCATATCCTATCCTCTATCCTATCCTATCCTCTATCCTATTCTATCCTCTATCCTATCCAATCCTATATCCTATTCTCTATCCTATCCTATCCTCTATCCTATCCTATCCTTTATCGTACCCTATCCTCTATCCTATTAAATCCTATATCGGATCCTCTATCCTATCCTATCCTCTATCCTATATTATCCTCTATCCTATCCTATCCTCTATCCTATCCTATCCTCTATCCTATCCTATCCTCTATCCTATCCTATCCTCTATCCTATCCTATTCTCTATCCTATCCTATCCTCTATCGTATCCTATCCTCTATCCTATCCTATCCTCTATCCTATCCTATCCTCTATCCTATCCTATCCTCTATCCTATCCTATCGTCTATCCTATCCTCTGTCCTATCCTATCCTCTATCCTATCCTATCATCTATCCTCAATCCTATCCTTTCCTGTATCCTATCCAATCCTCTATCCTATCCTATCGTCTATCCTATCCTCTATCCTATCCTATCCTCTATCCTATCCTATCCTCTATCCTATCCTATCCTCTATCCTATCCTATCCTCTATCCTATCCTATCCTCTATCCTACCCTATCCTCTATCCTATCCCATCCTCTATCCTATCCTATCCTATCCTCTATCCTATCCTATCCTCTATCCCATCCTATTCTCTATCATATCCTATCATCTATCCTATCCTATCCTCTATCCTATTCTATCCTCTATCCTATCCAATCCTATATCCTATTCTCTATCCTATCCTATCCTCTATCGTATCCTATCCCCTATCCTATCCAATCCTCTATCCTATCCTATCCCCTATCCTATCCAATCCTATATCCTATGCTCTATCCTATCCTATCCTCTATCCTATCCTATCCTTTATCGTATCCTATCCTCTATCCTATTAAATCCTATATCGGATCCTCTATCCTATCCTATCCTCTATCGTATCCTATCCTCTATCCTATCCTATCCTCTATCCTATCCTATCCTCTATCCTATCCTATCCTCTATCCTATATTATCCTCTATCCTATCCTATCCTCTATCCTATCCTATCCTCTATCCTATCCTATCCTCTATCCTATCCCATCATCTATACTATCCTATCCTCTATCCTATCCTATCCTCTATCCTATCCTATCCTCTATCCTATCCTATCCTCTATCCTATCCTATCCTCTATCCTATCCTTATCCTCTATCGTATCCTATCCTCTATCCTATCCTATCCTCTATCCTAACCTTTCTTCTATCCTATTATATTCTCTATCCTATCCTATCCTCTATCCTATCGTATCCTCTATCGTATCCTATCCTCTATCCTATCCTATCCTCTATCCTATCCTATCCTCTATCCTATCCTATCCTCTATCCTATCCTATCCTCTATCCTATCCTATCCTCTATCCTATATTATCCTCTATCCTATCCCATCCTCTATCCTATCCTATCCTCTATCCTGTCCTATCCTCTATCCTATCCTTTCCTCTATCCTATCCTATCCTCTATCCTATCGTATCCTCTATCGTATCCTATCCTCAATCCTATTAAATCCTATATCGTATCCTCTATCCTATCCTATCCTCTATCCTATCCTATCCTCTATCCTATCCTATCCTCTATCCTATCCTATCCTCTATCCTATCCTATCCTCTATCCTATCCTATCCTCTATCCTATCCTATCCTCTATCCTATCCTATCCTCTATCCTATCCTATCCTCTATCCTATCCTCTCCTCTATCCTATCCTATCCTCTATCCTATCCTATCCTCTATCCTATCCTATCCTCTATCCTATCCTATCCTCTATCCTATCCAATCCTCTATCCTATTCTCTATCCTATCCTCTATCCTATCCAATCCTCTATCCTATCCTATCCTCTATCCTATCCCATCCTCTATCCTATTCTATCCTCTATCCTATCCTATCCTCTATCCTATCCTATCCTCTATCCCATCCTATTCTCTATCCTATCCTATCCTGTATCCTATCCTATCCTCTATCATATCCTATCCTCTATCCTATCCTATCCTGTATCCTATCCTATCCTCTATCCTATCCTATCCTCTATCCTATCCTATCCTGTATCATATCCTATCCTCTATCCTATCCTATCCTCTATCCTATTCTATCCTCTATCCTATCCAATCCTATATCCTATTCTCTATCCTATCCTATCCTCTATCGTATCCTATCCCCTATCCTATCCAATCCTCTATCCTATCCTATCCGCTATCCTATCCAATCCTATATCCTATTCTCTATCCTATCCTATCCTCTATCCTATCCTATCCTTTATCGTATCCTATCCTATATCCTATTAAATCCTATATCGGATCCTCTATCCTATCCTATTCTCTATCGTATCCTATCCTCTATCCTATCCTATCCTCTATCCTATCCTATCCTCTATCCTATCCTATCCTCTATCCTATCCTATCCTCTATCCTATATTATCCTGTATCCTATCCTATCCTCTATCCTATATTATCCTCTATCCTGTCCTATCCTCTATCCTATCCTATCCTCTATCCTATCCTATCCTCTATCCTATCCTATCCTCTATCCTATCCTATCCTCTATCCTATCCTATCCTCTATCCTATCCTATCCTCTATCATATCCTATCCTCTATCCTATCCTATCCTCTATCCTATCCTTATCCTCTATCGTATCCTATCCTCTATCCTATCCTATCCTCTATCCTATTATATCCTATCCTATCCTCTATCCTATCCTATCCTCTATCCTATCCTATCCTCTATCCTATCCTATCCTCTATCCTATCCTATCCTCTATCGTATCCTATCCTCTATCCTATTAAATCCTATATCGTATCCTCTATCCTATCCTATCCTCTATCGTATCCTATCCTCTATCCTATCCTATCCACTATCCTATCCTATCCTCTATCCTATCCTATTCTCCATCCTATCCTATCCTCTATCCTATCCTATCCTCTATCCTATCCTATCCTCTATCCTATCCTATCCTCTATCCTATCCTATCCTCAATCCTATCCTATCCTCTATCCTATCCTATCCTCTATCCTATCCTATCCTCTATCCTAACCTTTCCTCTATCCTATTATATTCTCTATCCTATCCTATCCTCTATCCTATCGTATCCTCTATCGTATCCTATCCTCTATCCTATCCTATCCTCTATCCTATCCAATCCTCTATCCTATCCTATCCTCTATCCTATCCTATCCTCTATCCTATCCTATCCTCTATCCTATCCTATCCTCTATCCTATCCTATCCTCTATCCTATCCTATCCTCTATCCTATCCTATCCTCTATCCTATCCTATCCTCTATCCTATCCTATCCTCTATCCTATCCTATCCTCTATCCTATATTATCCTCTATCCTATCCCATCCTCTATCCTATCCTATCCTCTATCCTGTCCTATCCTCTATCCTATCCTTTCCTCTATCCTATCCTATCCTCAATCCTATCGTATCCTCTATCGTATCCTATCCTCAATCCTATTAAATCCTATATCGTATCCTCTATCCTATCCTATCCTCTATCCTATCCTATCCTCTATCCTATCCTATCCTCTATCCTATCCTATCCTCTATCCTATCCTATCCTCTATCCTATCCTATCCTCTATCCTATCCTATCCTCTATCCTATCCTATCCTCTATCCTATCCTATCCTCTATCCTATCCTATCCTCTATCCTATTCTCTATCCTATCCTCTATCCTATCCAATCCTCTATCCTATCCTATCCTCTATCCTATCCCATCCTCTATCCTATTCTATCCTCTATCCTATCCTATCCTCTATCCTATCCTATCCTCTATCCCATCCTATTCTCTATCCTATCCTATCCTGTATCCTATCCTATCCTCTATCATATCCTATCCTCTATCCTATCCTATCCTGTATCCTATCCTATCCTCTATCCTATCCTATCCTCTATCCTATCCTATCCTGTATCATATCCTATCCTCTATCCTATCCTATCCTCTATCCTATTCTATCCTCTATCCTATCCAATCCTATATCCTATTCTCTATCCTATCCTATCCTCTATCGTATCCTATCCCCTATCCTATCCAATCCTCTATCCTATCCTATCCGCTATCCTATCCAATCCTATATCCTATTCTCTATCCTATCCTATCCTCTATCCTATCCTATCCTTTATCGTATCCTATCCTATATCCTATTAAATCCTATATCGGATCCTCTATCCTATCCTATTCTCTATCGTATCCTATCCTCTATCCTATCCTATCCTCTATCCTATCCTATCCTCTATCCTATCCTATCCTCTATCCTATATTATCCTGTATCGTATCCTATTGTCTATCCTATATTATCCTCTATCCTATCCTATCCTCTATCCTATCCTATCCTCTATCCTATCCTATCCTCTATCCTATCCTATCCTCTATCATATCCTATCCTCTATCCTATCCTATCCTCTATCCTATCCTTATCCTCTATCGTATCCTATCCTCTATCCTATCCTATCCTCTATCCTATTATATCCTATCCTATCCTCTATCCTATCCTATCCTCTATCCTATCCTATCCTCTATCCTATCCTATCATCTATCGTATCCTATCCTCTATCCTATTAAATCCTATATCGTATCCTCTATCCTATCCTATCCTCTATCGTATCCTATCCTCTATCCTATCCTATCCACTATCCTATCCTATCCTCTATCCTATCCTATTCTCCATCCTATCCTATCCTCTATCCTATCCTATCCTCTATCCTATCCTATCCTCTATCCTATCCTATCCTCTATCCTATCCTATCCTCAATCCTATCCTATCCTCTATCCTATCCTATCCTCTATCATATCCTATCCTCTATCGTATCCTATACTCTATCCTATTAAATCCTATATCGTATCGTCTATCCTATCGTATCCTCTATCGTATCATATCCTCCATCCTATCCTATCCTCTATCCTATATTATCGTCTATCCTATCCCATCCTCTATCCTATCCTATCCTCTATCCTATCCTATCCTCTATCCTATCCTATCCTCTATCCTATCCTATCCTCTATCCTATCCTATCCTCTATCCTATCCTATCCTCTATCCTATCCTATCCTGTATCCTATCCTATCCTCTATCCTATATTATCCTCTATCCTATCCTATCCTCTATCCTATCCTATCCTCTATCCTATCCTAACCTCTATCCTATCCTATCCTCTATCCTATCCTATCCTCTATCCTATCCTATCCTCTATCCTATCCTATCCTCTATCCTATCCTATCCTGTATCATATCCTATCCTCTATCCTATCCTATCCTCTATCCTATTCTATCCTCTATCCTATCCAATCCTATATCCTATTCTCTATCCTATCCTATCCTCTATCCAAACTATCCTTTACCGTATCCTATCCTCTATCCTATTAAATCCTATATCGGATCCTCTATCCTATCCTATCCTCTATCCTATATTATCCTCTATCCTATCCTATCCTCTATCCTATCCTATCCTCTATCCTATCCTATCCTCTATCCTATCCTATCCTCTATCCTATCCTATTCTCTATCCTATCCTATCCTCTATCGTATCCTATCCTCTATCCTATCCTATCCTCTATCCTATCCTATCCTCTATCCTATCCTATCCTCTATCCTATATTATCCTCTATCCTATCCTATCCTCTATCCTATCCTATCCTCTATCCTATCCTATCCTCTATCCTATCCTATCCTCTATCCTATCCTATTCTCTATCCTATCCTATCCTCTATCCTATCCTATCCTCTATCCTATCCTATCCTCTATCCTATCCTATCATCTATCCTATCCTATCCTCTATCCTATCCTATCCTCTATCATATCCTATCCTCTATCGTATCCTATACTCTATCCTATTAAATCCTATATCGTATCCTCCATCCTATCCTATCCTCTATCCTATCCTATCCTCTATCCTATCCTATCCTCTATCCTATCCTATCCTCTATCCTATCCTATCCTCTATCCTACCCTATCCTCTATCCTATCCCATCCTCTATCCTATCCTATCCTATCCTCTATCCTATCCTATCCTCTATCCCATCCTATTCTCTATCATATCCTATCATCTATCCTATCCTATCCTCTATCCTATTCTATCCTCTATCCTATCCAATCCTATATCCTATTCTCTATCCTATCCTATCCTCTATCGTATCCTATCCCCTATCCTATCCAATCCTCTATCCTATCATATCCCCTATCCTATCCAATCCTATATCCTATGCTCTATCCTATCCTATCCTCTATCCTATCCTATCCTTTATCGTATCTATCCTATTAAATCCTATATCGGATCCTCTATCCTATCCTATCCTCTATCGTATCCTATCCTATCCTCTATCCTATCCTATCCTCTATCCTATCCTATCCTCTATCCTATATTATCCTCTATCCTATCCTATCCTCTATCCTATCCTATCCTCTATCCTATCCTATCCTCTATCCTATCCCATCATCTATCCTATCCTATCCTCTATCCTATCCTATCCTCTATCCTATATTATCCTCTATCCTATCCTATCCTCTATCCTATCCTATCCTCTATCCTATCCTATCCTCTATCCTATCCTATCCTCTATCCTATCCTATTCTCTATCCTATCCTATCCTCTATCCTATCCTATCCTCTATCCTATCCTATCCTCTATCCTATCCTATCATCTATACTATCCTATCCTCTATCCTATCCTACCCTCTATCCTATCCTATCCTCTATCCTATATTATCCTCTATCCTATCCTATCCTCTATCCTATCCTATCCTCTATCCTATCCTATCCTCTATCCTATCCTATCCTCTATCCTATCCTATTCTCTATCCTATCCTATCCTCTATCCTATCCTATCCTCTATCCTATCCTATCATCTATCCTATCCTATCCTCTATCCTATCCTATCCTCTATCATATCCTATCCTCTATCGTATCCTATACTCTATCCTATTAAATCCTATATCGTATCCTCCATCCTATCCTATCCTCTATCCTATCCTATCCTCTATCCTATCCTATCCTCTATCCTATCCTATCCTCTATCCTATCCTATCCTCTATCCTACCCTATCCTCTATCCTATCCCATCCTCTATCCTATCCTATCCTATCCTCTATCCTATCCTATCCTCTATCCCATCCTATTCTCTATCATATCCTATCATCTATCCTATCCTATCCTCTATCCTATTCTATCCTCTATCCTATCCAATCCTATATCCTATTCTCTATCCTATCCTATCCTCTATAGTACCCTATCCCCTATCCTATCCAATCCTCTATCCTATCCTATCCCCTATCCTATCCAATCCTATATCCAATGCTCTATCCTATCCTATCCTCTATCCTATTCTATCCTCTATCCTATCCAATCCTATATCCTATTCTCTATCCTATCCTATCCTCTATCCTATCCTATCCTTTATCGTATCCTATCCTCTATCCTATTAAATCCTATATCGGATCCTCTATCCTATTCTATCCTCTATCCTATATTATCCTCTATCCTATCCTATCCTCTATCCTATCCTATCCTCTATCCTATCCTATCCTCTATCCTATCCTATCCTCTATCCTATCCTATTCTCTATCCTATCCTATCCTCTATCGTATCCTATCCTCTATCCTATCCTATCCTCTATCCTATCCTATCCTCTATCCTATCCTATCCTCTATCCTATATTATCCTCTATCCTATCCTATCCTCTATCCTATCCTATCCTCCATCCTATCCTATCCTCTATCCTATCCTATCCTCTATCCTATCCTATTCTCTATCCTATCCTATCCTCTATCCTATCCTATCCTCTATCCTATCCTATCCTCTATCCTATCCTATCATCTATCCTATCCTATCCTCTATCCTATCCTATCCTCTATCATATCCTATCCTCTATCGTATCCTATACTCTATCCTATTAAATCCTATATCGTATCCTCCATCCTATCCTATCCTCTATCCTATCCTATCCTCTATCCTATCCTATCCTCTATCCTATCCTATCCTCTATCCTATCCTATCCTCTATCCTACCCTATCCTCTATCCTATCCCATCCTCTATCCTATCCTATCCTATCCTCTATCCTATCCTATCCTCTATCCCATCCTATTCTCTATCATATCCTATCATCTATCCTATCCTATCCTCTATCCTATTCTATCCTCTATCCTATCCAATCCTATATCCTATTCTCTATCCTATCCTATCCTCTATCGTATCCTATCCCCTATCCTATCCAATCCTCTATCCTATCCTATCCCCTATCCTATCCAATCCTATATCCTATGCTCTATCCTATCCTATCCTCTATCCTATCCTATCCTTTATCGTATCCTATCCTCTATCCTATTAAATCCTATATCGGATCCTCTATCCTATCCTATCCTCTATCGTATCCTATCCTCTATCCTATCCTATCCTCTATCCTATCCTATCCTCTATCCTATCCTATCCTCTATCCTATATTATCCTCTATCCTATCCTATCCTCTATCCTATCCTATCCTCTATCCTATCCCATCATCTATCCTATCCTATCCTCTATCCTATCCTCTATCCTATCCTCTATCCTATCCTCTATCCTATCCTCTATCCTATCCTCTATCCTATCCTCTATCCTATTCTATCCTCTATCCTATCCTCTATCATATCCAATCCTCTATCGTATCCTCTATCCTATCCTCTATCCTATCCTCTATCCTATCCTCTATCCTATTCTAACCTCTATCCTATCCTCTATCATATCCAATCCTCTATCGTATCCTATATCCTATCCTCTATCATATCCAATCCTCTATCGTATACTCTATCCTATCCTATCCTCTATGCTATCCTCTATCATATCCAATCCTCTATCGTATACTCTATCCTATCCTATCCTCTATCCTATCCTCTATCATATCCAATCCTCTATCGTATACTCTATCCTATCCTATCCTCTATCCTATCCTCTATCCTATCCTCTATCCTATCCTCTATCCTATCCTCTATCCTATCCTATCCTCTATCCTATCCTATCCTCTATCCTATCCTATCCTTTATCCTATCCTATCCTCTATCCTATCCTATACTCTATCCTATACTATCCTCTATCCTATCCAATTACCTATCCTATCCTCTATCCTATCGTTTTCTGTATCCTATCCTATCCTCTATCCTATCCTATCCTCTATCCGATCCTCTATCCTATCCTATCGTCTATCAGATCCTCTATCCTATCCTATCATCCATCCTATCCTCTATCGTAACCTATCCTATCCTTTATCCAATCCTATCCACTATCCTATCCTATCCTATCCTCTATTCTATCCTATCCTTTATCCTATCCTATCCTTTATTCTATCCTATCCTCTATCCTATACTATCCTCTATCCTATCCTATCCTCTATCCGATCCTCTATCCAATCCTATCCTCTATCCTATCCTATCCTCTATCCAACTCTATCCTCTATCCTATCCTATCCTCTATCCTATCCTATCCTCTATCCGATCCTCTATCGTATCCTATACTCTATCCGATCCTCTATCCTATCCTATCCTCTATCCTATACTATCCTTTATCCTATCCTATCCTCCATCCTATCCTATCCTCTGTCCTATCCTATCCTTTATCCTATCCTATCCTCTATCCTATCCTATCCTCTACCTTATCCTATACTCTATCCTATCCAATTACCTATTCTATCCAATTACCTATCCTATCCAATTACCTATCCTATCCTCTATCCTATCCTATCCTCTATCCTATCCTATCCTCTATCCTATCCTATCCTCTATCCTATCCTATCCTCTATCCTATCCTATCCTCTATCCTATCCTATCCTCTATCCTATCCTATCCTCTATCCTATCCTATCCTCTATCCTATCCTATCCTCTTTCCTATCCTATCCTCTATCCTATCCTATTCTCTATCCTATCCTTTTCTCAATCCTATTATATCATCTATCCTATCCTATCCTCTATCCTATCCTATCGTCTATCCTATCCTGTCCTCTATCCTATCCTATCCTCTATCCTATCCTATCCTCTATTCTATCCTATCCTCTATCTTATCCTCTATCCTATCCTCTATCCAATCCTATCCTCTATCCTATCCTATCCTCTATCCTATCCTATCCTCTATCCTATCCTATCTTCTATCCTATCCTAACCTCTATCCTATCCTTTCCTCTATCCTATCCTATCCTCTATCCTATCCTATCCTCTATCCTATCCTATCCTCTATCCTATCCTATCCTCTATCCTATCCTATCCTTTATCCTATCCAACGTCTATCCTATCCTATCCTCTATCATATCCTATCCTCTATCCTATACTATCCTCTATCCTATCCTATCCTCTATCCGATCCTCTATCCTATCCTATCCTCTATCGTATCCTATCCTATCCACTATCCTATCCTATCCTATCCACTATTCTATCCTATCCTTTATCCTATCCTATCCTCTATCCTATCCTATCCTCTATCCTATCCTCTATCCTATTCTATCCTCTATCCTATCCTCTATCATATCCAATCCTCTATCGTATCCTCTATCCTATCCTCTATCCTATCCTCTATCCTATCCTCTATCCTATCCTCTATCCTATCCTCTATCCTATCCGATCCTCTATCCTATCCGATCCTCTATCCTATCCTATCCTCTATCGTATCCTATCCTATCCTCTATCCTATCCTCTATCCTATTCTATCCTCTATCCTATCCTCTATCATATCCAATCCTCTATCGTATCCTCCATCCTATCCTCTATCCTATCCTCTATCCTATCCTCTATCCTATCCTCTATCCTATCCTCTATCCTATCCTCTATCCTATTCTATCCTCTATCCTATCCTCTATCATATCCAATCCTCTATCGTATCCTATATCCTATCCTCTATCATATCCAATCCTCTAACGTATACTCTATCCTATCGTATCCTCTATCCTATCCTCTATCATATCCAATCCTCTATCGTATACTCTATCCTATCCTATCCTCTATCCTATCCTGTCCTCTATTCTATCCTTTCCTCAATCCTATTATATCCTCTATCCTATCCTATCCTCTATCCCATCCTATCCTCTCCTCTATCCTATCCTATCCTCTACCCTATCCTATCCTGTATCCTATTATATCCTCTATCCTATCCTATCCTCTATACCATCCTGTCCTCTATCCTATCCTATCCTGTATCCTATCCTATCCTCTATCCTATCCTCTATCCTATCCTCTATCCTATCCTCTATCCTATCCTCTATCCTATCCTCTATCCTATCCTCTATCCGATCCTCTATCCAATCCTATCCTCTATCCTATCCTATCCTCTATCCTATCCTATCCTCTATCCTATCCTATCCTTTATCCTATCCTATCCTTTATCCTATCCTATCCTCTATCCTATCCTATCCTCTATCCTATACTATCCTCTATCCTATCCAATTACCTATCCTATCCTCTATCCTATCGTTTTCTGTATCCTATCCTATCCTCTATCCCATCCTATCCTCTATCCGATCCTCTATCCTATCCTATCGTCTATCAGATCCTCTATCCTATCCTATCATCTATCCTATCCTCTATCGTAACCTATCCTATCCTTTATCCTATCCTATCCACTATCCTATCCTATCCTATCCTCTATTCTATCCTATCCTTTATCCTATCCTATCCTCTATTCTATCCTATCCTCTATCCTATACTATCCTCTATCCTATCCTCTATCCTATCCTCTATCCTATCCTCTATCCTATCCTCTATCCAATCCTATCCTCTATCCTATCCTATCCTCTATCCTATCCTATCCTCTATCCTATCCTATCCTCTATCCTATCCTATCCTTTATCCTATCCTATCCTCTATCCTATCCTATACTCTATCCTATACTATCCTCTATCCTATCCAATTACCTATCCTATCCTCTATCCTATCGTTTTCTGTATCCTATCCTATCCTCTATCCCATCCTATCCTCTATCCGATCCTCTATCCTATCCTATCGTCTATCAGATCCTCTATCCTATCCTATCATCCATCCTATCCTCTATCGTAACCTATCCTATCCTTTATCCTATCCTATCCACTATCCTATCCTATCCTATCCTCTATTCTATCCTATCCTTTATCCAATCCTATCCTTTATTCTATCCTATCCTCTATCCTATACTATCCTCTATCCTATCCTATCCTCTATCCGATCCTCTATCCAATCCTATCCTCTATCCTATCCTATCCTCTATCCAACTCTATCCTCTATCCTATCCTATCCTCTATCCTATCCTATCCTCTATCCGATCCTCTATCGTATCCTATCCTCTATCCTATCCTATCCTCTTTCCTATCCTATCCTCTATCCTATCCTATTCTCTATCCTATCCTTTTCTCAATCTATTATATCATCTATCCTATCCTATCCTCTATCCTATCCTATCGTCTATCCTATCCTGTCCTCTATCCTATCCTATCCTCTATCCTATCCTATCCTCTATTCTATCCTATCCTCTATCTATCCTCTATCCTATCCTCTATCCAATCCTATCCTCTATCCTATCCTATCCTCTATCCTATCCTATCCTCTATCCTATCCTATCTTCTATTCTATCCTAACCTCTATCCTATCCTATCCTCTATCCTATCCTATCCTCTATCCTATCCTATCCTCTATCCTATCCTATCCTCTATCCTATCCTATCCTCTATCCTATCCTATCCTTTATCCTATCCAACCTCTATCCTATCCTATGCTCTATCCTATACTATCCTTTATCCTATCCTATCCTCCATCCTATCCTATCCTCTGTCCTATCCTATCCTTTATCCTATCCTATCCTCTATCCTATCCTATCCTCTACCTTATCCTATACTCTATCCTATCCAATTACCTATCCTATCCAATTACCTATCCTATCCTCTATCCTATCCTATCCTCTATCCTATCCTATCCTCTATCCTATCCTATCCTCTATCCTATCCTATCCTCTATCCTATCCTATCCTCTATCCTATCCTATCCTCTATCCTATCCTATCCTCTTTCCTATCCTATCCTCTATCCTATCCTATTCTCTATCCTATCCTTTTCTCAATCCTATTATATCATCTATCCTATCCTATCCTCTATCCTATCCTATCGTCTATCCTATCCTGTCCTCTATCCTATCCTATCCTCTATCCTATCCTATCCTCTATTCTATCCTATCCTCTATCTTATCCTCTATCCTATCCTCTATCCAATCCTATCCTCTATCCTATCCTATCCTCTATCCTATCCTATCCTCTATCCTATCCTATCTTCTATCCTATCCTAACCTCTATCCTATCCTTTCCTCTATCCTATCCTATCCTCTATCCTATCCTATCCTCTATCCTATCCTATCCTCTATCCTATCCTATCCTCTATCCTATCCTATCCTCTATCCTATCCTATCCTTTATCCTATCCAACGTCTATCCTATCCTATCCTCTATCATATCCTATCCTCTATCCTATACTATCCTCTATCCTATCCTATCCTCTATCCGATCCTCTATCCTATCCTATCCTCTATCGTATCCTATCCTATCCACTATCCTACAATATCCTATCCACTATTCTATCCTATCCTTTATCCTATCCTATCCTCTATCCTATCCTATCCTCTATCCTATCCTCTATCCTATCCTCTATCCTATCCTCTATCCTATTCTATCCTCTATCCTATCCTCTATCATATCCAATCCTCTATCGTATCCTCTATCCTATCCTCTATCCTATCCTCTATCCTATCCTCTATCCTATCCTCTATCCTAACCTCTATCCTATCCTCTATCCTATCCTCTATCCTATCCTCTATCCTATTCTATCCTCTATCCTATCCTCTATCATATAAAATCCTCTATCGTATCCTATATCCTATCCTCTATCATATCCAATCCTCTATCGTATACTCTATCCTATCCTATCCTCTATCCTATCCTCTATCATATCCAATCCTCTATCGTATACTCTATCCTATCCTATCCTCTATCCTATCCTGTCCTCTATCCTATCCTTTCCTCAATCCTATTATATCCTCTATCCTATCCTATCCTCTATCCGATCCTCTATCCTATCCTATCCTCTATCGTATCCTATCCTATCCTTTATCCTATCCTATCCACTATCCTATCCTATCCTATCCTCTATTCTATCCTATCCTTTATCCAATCCTATCCTTTATTCTATCCTATCCTCTATCCTATACTATCCTCTATCCTATCCTATCCTCTATCCGATCCTCTATCCAATCCTATCCTCTATCCTATCCTATCCTCTATCCAACTCTATCCTCTATCCTATCCTATCCCCTATCCTATCCTATCCTCTATCCGATCCTCTATCGTATCCTATCCTCTATCCTATCCTATCCTCTTTCCTATCCTATCCTCTATCCTATCCTATTCTCTATCCTATCCTTTTCTCAATCCTATTATATCATCTATCCTATCCTATCCTCTATCCTATCCTATCGTCTATCCTATCCTGTCCTCTATCCTATCCTATCCTCTATCCTATCCTATCCTCTATTCTATCCTATCCTCTATCTTATCCTCTATCCTATCCTCTATCCAATCCTATCCTCTATCCTATCCTATCCTCTATCCTATCCTATCCTCTATCCTATCCTATCTTCTATCCTATCCTAACCTCTATCCTATCCTATCCTCTATCCTATCCTATCCTCTATCCTATCCTATCCTCTATCCTATCCTATCCTCTATCCTATCCTATCCTCTATCCTATCCTATCCTTTATCCTATCCAACCTCTATCCTATCCTATGCTCTATCCTATACTATCCTTTATCCTATCCTATCCTCCATCCTATCCTATCCTCTGTCCTATCCTATCCTTTATCCTATCCTATCCTCTATCCTATCCTATCCTCTACCTTATCCTATACTCTATCCTATCCAATTACCTATCCTATCCAATTACCTATCCTATCCAATTACCTATCCTATCCTCTATCCTATCCTATCCTCTATCCTATCCTATCCTCTATCCTATCCTATCCTCTATCCTATCCTATCCTCTATCCTATCCTATCCTCTATCCTATCCTATCCTCTATCCTATCCTATCCTCTTTCCTATCCTATCCTCTATCCTATCCTATTCTCTGTCCTATCCTTTTCTCAATCCTATTATATCATCTATCCTATCCTATCCTCTATCCTATCCTATCGTCTATCCTATCCTGTCCTCTATCCTATCCTATCCTCTATCCTATCCTATCCTCTATTCTATCCTATCCTCTATCTTATCCTCTATCCTATCCTCTATCCAATCCTATCCTCTATCCTATCCTATCCTCTATCCTATCCTATCCTCTATCCTATCCTATCTTCTATCCTATCCTAACCTCTATCCTATCCTATCCTCTATCCTATCCTATCCTCTATCCTATCCTATCCTCTATCCTATCCTATCCTCTATCCTATCCTATCCTCTATCCTATCCTATCCTTTATCCTATCCAACCTCTATCCTATCCTATGCTCTATCCTATACTATCCTTTATCCTATCCTATCCTCCATCCTATCCTATCCTCTGTCCTATCCTATCCTTTATCCTATCCTATCCTCTATCCTATCCTATCCTCTACCTTATCCTATACTCTATCCTATCCAATTACCTATCCTATCCAATTACCTATCCTATCCTCTATCCTATCCTATCCTCTATCCTATCCTATCCTCTATCCTATCCTATCCTCTATCCTATCCTATCCTCTATCCTATCCTATCCTCTATCCTATCCTATCCTCTATCCTATCCTATCCTCTTTCCTATCCTATCCTCTATCCTATCCTATTCTCTATCCTATCCTTTTCTCAATCCTATTATATCATCTATCCTATCCTATCCTCTATCCTATCCTATCGTCTATCCTATCCTGTCCTCTATCCTATCCTATCCTCTATCCTATCCTATCCTCTATTCTATCCTATCCTCTATCTTATCCTCTATCCTATCCTCTATCCAATCCTATCCTCTATCCTATCCTATCCTCTATCCTATCCTATCCTCTATCCTATCCTATCTTCTATCCTATCCTAACCTCTATCCTATCCTTTCCTCTATCCTATCCTATCCTCTATCCTATCCTATCCTCTATCCTATCCTATCCTCTATCCTATCCTATCCTCTATCCTATCCTATCCTTTATCCTATCCAACGTCTATCCTATCCTATCCTCTATCATATCCTATCCTCTATCCTATACTATCCTCTATCCTATCCTATCCTCTA
>NW_027489272.1:0-60909 GCF_050948215.1 Halictus rubicundus | reverse complement strand
ATAGAGGATAGGATGATAGAAGGATAGGATAGGAAAAAGTCATAGAGGATAGGATTTAGGATACAGGATAGGATAGGAGTAGAGGATAGATAGGATAGAGGGATAGGATAGGATAGTGGATTAGGATTGTATAGAGGATAGGATAGAGAGAGATAGGATGGATAGATAGGATAGGATAGGATAGAGGATAGGATAGGATAGAGGATAGGATAGGAATAGAGGATAGGATAGGATAGAGGATAGGATAGGATAGAGGATAGGATAGATAGAGGATAGGATAGGATAGAGGATAGGATAGGATAGAGGATAGGATAGGATAGAGGATAGGATAGGATAGAGGATAGGATAGGATAGAGGATAGGATAGGATAGAGGATAGGATACGGATAGAGGATAGGATAGGATAGAGGATAGGATAGGATAGACGGATAGTATAGGATAGAGGATAGGATAGGATAGAGGATAGGATAGGATAGAGGATAGGATAGGATAGAGGATAGGATAGGGATAGGATAGGATAGGATAGGATAGGATAGAGGATAGGATAGGATAGGATAGGATAGAGGATAGGATAGAGATAGAGGGTAGGATAGGATAGGAATAGAGGATAGGATAGGATAGAGAGGAAAGGATAGGATAGAGGATAGGATAGAGGGTAGGATAGAAGGATAGGATAGAGGATAGGATAGAGGATAGAGGATAGGATAGGATAGAGGATAGGATGGATAGAGGATAGGATAGGATAGAGGATAGGATAGGATAGAGGATAGGATAGGATAGAGGATAGGATAGGATAGAGGATAGGATAGGATAGAGGATAGGATAGGATAGAGGATAGGATAGGATAGAGGATAGGATAGGATAGAGGATAGGATAGGGAGAGTATAAGATAGAGGATAGGATAGATAGAGGATAGGATAGGATAAAGGATAGGATAGGATAGCGGATAGGATAGGATAGGATAGAGGATAGGATAGGATAGAGGATAGGATAGAGGATAGTATAGGATAGAGGATAGGATAGGATAGAGGATAGGATAGGATAGAGGATAGGATAGGATAGAGGATAGGATAGGTAATTGGATAGGATAGAGTATAGGATAAGGTAGAGGATAGGATAGATAGAGGATATAATAGGATAGAGGATATGATAGGATAGAGGATAGGATAGGATAGAGGATAGGATAGGATAGAGGATAGGATAGGATAGAGGATAGGATAGGATAGAGGATAGGATAGGATAGAGGATAGGATAGGATAGAGGATAGGATAGAGGATAGGATAGGATAGAGGATAGGATAGGATAGAGGAAAGGATATAATAGAGGATAGGATAGGTAATTGGATAGGATAGAGGATAGGATAAGGTAGAGGATAGTATAGGATAGAGGATAGGATAGGATAGAGGATAGGATCGGATAAAGGATAGGATAGGATAGAGGATAGGATAGGATAGAGGATAGGATAGGATAGAGGATAGGATAGGATAGAGGATAGGATAGGATAGAGGATAGGATAGGATAGAGGATAGGATAGGATACAGGATAGAATAGGATACAGGATAGGATAGGATAGAGGATAGGATAGAGGATAGGATAGGATAGAGGATAGGATAGGATAGAGGATCGGATAGAAGATAGGATAGGATAGTGGATAGGATAGGATAGAGGATAGTATATGATAGAGGATAGGATAGAATAGAGGATAGGATAAGATAGAGGATAGGATAGGATAGAGGTTAGGTTAGAGGATAGGATAGAGGATAGGATAGAGGATAGGATAGAGGATAGGATAGGATAGAGGATAGGATATGATAGAGGATAGGATAGGATAGGATAGAGGATAGGATAGGATAGGATAGAGGATAGGATAGGATAGAGGATAGGATAGAGGATAGGATAGAGGATAGGATAGAGGGTAGGATAGAGGATCGGATAGAGGATAGGATAGGATAGAGGAAAGGATATAATAGAGGACAGGATAGGTAATTGGATAGGATAGAGGATAGGATAAGGTAGAGGATAGTATAGGATAGAGGATAGGATAGGATAGAGGATAGGATCGGATAAAGGATAGGATAGGATAGAGGATAGGATAGGATAGAGGATAGGATAGGATAGAGGATAGGATAGGATAGAGGATAGGATAGGATAGAGGATAGGATAGGATAGAGGATAGGATAGAGGATAGTATAGGATAGAGGATAGGATAGAATAGACGATAGGATAGGATAAAGGATAGGATAGGATAGCGGATAGGATAGGATAGGATAGAGGATAGGATAGGATAGAGGATAGGATAGAGGATAGTATAGGATAGAGGATAGGATAGGATAGAGGATAGGATAGGATAGAGGATAGGATAGGATAGAGGATAGGATAGGTAATTGGATAGGATAGAGTATAGGATAAGGTAGAGGATAGGATAGGATAGAGGATATAATAGGATAGAGGATATGATAGGATAGAGGATAGGATAGGATAGAGGATAGGATAGGATAGAGGATAGGATAGGATAGAGGATAGGATAGGATAGAGGATAGGATAGGATAGAGGATAGGATAGAGGATAGGATAGGATAGAGGATAGGATAGGATAGAGGATAGGATAGGATACAGGATAGGATAGGATACAGGATAGGATAGGATAGAGGAATAGGATAGAGGATAGGATAGGATAGAGGATAGGATAGGATAGAGGATCGGATAGAAGATAGGATAGGATAGAGGATAGGATATGAGAGGATAGGATAGGATAGAGGATAGGATAGAATAGAGGATAGGATAGGATAGAGGATAGGATAGGATAGAGGATAGGTTAGAGGATAGGATAGAGGATAGATAGGATAGAGGATAGGATAGAGGATAGGATAGGATAGAGGATAGGATAGGATAGGATAGAGGATAGGATAGGATAGAGGATAGGATAGAGGATAGGATAGAAGATAGGATAGAGGGTTAGGATAGAGGATCGGATAGAGGATAGGATAGGATAGAGGAAAGGATATAATAGAGGATAGGATAGGTAATTGGATAGGATAGAGGATAGGATAAGGTAGAGGATAGTATAGGATAGAGGATAGGATAGGATAGAGGATAGGATCGGATAAAGGATAGGATAGGATAGAGGATAGGATAGGATAGAGGATACTATAGGATAGAGGATAGGATAGGATGGAGGATAGGATAGGATAGAGGATAGGATAGGATAGAGGATAGGATAGGATAGAGGATAGGATAGGATAGAGGATAGGATAGGATAGAGGATAGGATAGAGGATAGTATAGGATAGAGGATAGGATAGAATAGAGGACAGGATAGGATAAAGGATAGGATAGGATAGCGGATAGGATAGGATAGGATAGAGGATAGGATAGGATAGAGGATAGGATAGAGGATAGGATAGGATAGAGGATAGGATAGGATAGAGGATAGGATAGGATAGAGGATAGGATAGGATAGAGGATAGGATAGGATAGAGGATAGGATAGAATAGAGGATAGGATTGGATAGAGGATAGGATAGAGGATAGGATAGAGGATAGGATAGAGGATAGGATAGGATAGAGGATAGGATAGGATAGAGGATAGGATAGGATAGAGGATAGGATAGGATAGAGGATAGGATAGGATAGAGGATAGGATAGAATAGAGGATAGGATAGGATAGAGGATAGGATAGGATAGAGGATAGGATAGGAAAAAGTATAGGATAGGATAGGATAGAGGATAGGATAGGATAGAGGATAGGATAGGATAGAGGATAGGATAGAATAGAGGATAGGATTGGATAGAGGATAGGATAGAGGATAGGATAGAGGATAGGATAGAGGATAGGATAGGATAGAGGATAGGATAGGATAGAGGATAGGATAGGATAGAGGATAGGATAGGATAGAGGATAGGATAGGATAGAGGATAGGATAGGATAGAGGATAGGATAGGATAGAGGATAGGATAGGATAGAGGATAGGATAGGATAGAGGATAGGATAGGATAGAGGATAGGATAGGAATAGAGGATAGGATAGGATAGAGGATAGGATAGGATAGAGGATAGGATAGGATAGACTAGACTATAGTATAGGATAGAGGATAGGATAGAATAGAGGATAGGATAGGATAGAGGATAGGATAGGATAGAGGATAGGATAGGATAGGATAGAGGATAGGATAGGATAGAGGATAGGATAGAGGATAGGATAGAGGATAGGATAGAGGGTAGGATAGAGGATCGGATAGAGGATAGGATAGGATAGAGGAAAGGATATAATAGAGGACAGGATAGGTAATTGGATAGGATAGAGGATAGGATAAGGTAGAGGATAGTATAGGATAGAGGATAGGATAGGATAGAGGATAGGATCGGATAAAGGATAGGATAGGATAGAGGATAGGATAGGATAGAGGATAGGATAGGATAGAGGATAGGATAGGATAGAGGATAGGATAGGATAGAGGATAGGATAGGATAGAGGATAGGATAGGATAGAGGATAGGATAGAGGATAGTATAAGATAGAGGATAGGATAGAATAGAGGATAGGATAGGATAAAGGATAGGATAGGATAGCGGATAGGATAGGATAGGATAGAGGATAGGATAGGATAGAGGATAGGATAGAGGATAGTATAGGATAGAGGATAGGATAGGATAGAGGATAGGATAGGATAGAGGATAGGATAGGATAGAGGATAGGATAGGTAATTGGATAGGATAGAGTATAGGATAAGGTAGAGGATAGGATAGGATAGAGGATATAATAGGATAGAGGATATGATAGGATAGAGGATAGGATAGGATAGAGGATAGGATAGGATAGAGGATAGGATAGGATAGAGGATAGGATAGGATAGAGGATAGGATAGGATAGAGGATAGGATAGGATAGAGGATAGGATAGAGGATAGGATAGGATAGAGGATAGGATAGGATAGAGGAAAGGATATAATAGAGGATAGGATAGGTAATTGGATAGGATAGAGGATAGGATAAGGTAGAGGATAGTATAGGATAGAGGATAGGATAGGATAGAGGATAGGATCGGATAAAGGATAGGATAGGATAGAGGATAGGATAGGATAGAGGATAGGATAGGATAGAGGATAGGATAGGATAGAGGATAGGATAGGATAGAGGATAGGATAGGATAGAGGATAGGATAGGATACAGGATAGAATAGGATACAGGATAGGATAGGATAGAGGATAGGATAGAGGATAGGATAGGATAGAGGATAGGATAGGATAGAGGATCGGATAGAAGATAGGATAGGATAGTGGATAGGATAGGATAGAGGATAGTATATGATAGAGGATAGGATAGAATAGAGGATAGGATAAGATAGAGGATAGGATAGGATAGAGGTTAGGTTAGAGGATAGGATAGAGGATAGGATAGAGGATAGGATAGAGGATAGGATAGGATAGAGGATAGGATATGATAGAGGATAGGATAGGATAGGATAGAGGATAGGATAGGATAGGATAGAGGATAGGATAGGATAGAGGATAGGATAGAGGATAGGATAGAGGATAGGATAGAGGGTAGGATAGAGGATCGGATAGAGGATAGGATAGGATAGAGGAAAGGATATAATAGAGGACAGGATAGGTAATTGGATAGGATAGAGGATAGGATAAGGTAGAGGATAGTATAGGATAGAGGATAGGATAGGATAGAGGATAGGATCGGATAAAGGATAGGATAGGATAGAGGATAGGATAGGATAGAGGATAGGATAGGATAGAGGATAGGATAGGATAGAGGATAGGATAGGATAGAGGATAGGATAGGATAGAGGATAGGATAGAGGATAGTATAGGATAGAGGATAGGATAGAATAGACGATAGGATAGGATAAAGGATAGGATAGGATAGCGGATAGGATAGGATAGGATAGAGGATAGGATAGGATAGAGGATAGGATAGAGGATAGTATAGGATAGAGGATAGGATAGGATAGAGGATAGGATAGGATAGAGGATAGGATAGGATAGAGGATAGGATAGGTAATTGGATAGGATAGAGTATAGGATAAGGTAGAGGATAGGATAGGATAGAGGATATAATAGGATAGAGGATATGATAGGATAGAGGATAGGATAGGATAGAGGATAGGATAGGATAGAGGATAGGATAGGATAGAGGATAGGATAGGATAGAGGATAGGATAGGATAGAGGATAGGATAGAGGATAGGATAGGATAGAGGATAGGATAGGATAGAGGATAGGATAGGATACAGGATAGGATAGGATACAGGATAGGATAGGATAGAGGATAGGATAGAGGATAGGATAGGATAGAGGATAGGATAGGATAGAGGATCGGATAGAAGATAGGATAGGATAGAGGATAGGATATGATAGAGGATAGGATAGGATAGAGGATAGGATAGAATAGAGGATAGGATAGGATAGAGGATAGGATAGGATAGAGGATAGGTTAGAGGATAGGATAGAGGATAGGATAGAGGATAGGATAGAGGATAGGATAGGATAGAGGATAGGATAGGATAGGATAGAGGATAGGATAGGATAGAGGATAGGATAGAGGATAGGATAGAAGATAGGATAGAGGGTTAGGATAGAGGATCGGATAGAGGATAGGATAGGATAGAGGAAAGGATATAATAGAGGATAGGATAGGTAATTGGATAGGATAGAGGATAGGATAAGGTAGAGGATAGTATAGGATAGAGGATAGGATAGGATAGAGGATAGGATCGGATAAAGGATAGGATAGGATAGAGGATAGGATAGGATAGAGGATACTATAGGATAGAGGATAGGATAGGATGGAGGATAGGATAGGATAGAGGATAGGATAGGATAGAGGATAGGATAGGATAGAGGATAGGATAGGATAGAGGATAGGATAGGATAGAGGATAGGATAGAGGATAGTATAGGATAGAGGATAGGATAGAATAGAGGACAGGATAGGATAAAGGATAGGATAGGATAGCGGATAGGATAGGATAGGATAGAGGATAGGATAGGATAGAGGATAGGATAGAGGATAGGATAGGATAGAGGATAGGATAGGATAGAGGATAGGATAGGATAGAGGATAGGATAGGATAGAGGATAGGATAGGATAGAGGATAGGATAGAGGATAGTATAGGATAGAGGATAGGATAGGATAGAAGATAGGATAGGATGGAGGATAGGATAGGATAGAGGATAGGATAGGATAGAGGATAGGATAGGATAGAGGATAGGATAGGATAGAGGATAGGATAGGTAATTGGATAGGATAGAGTATAGGATAAGGTAGAGGATAGGATAGGATAGAGGATATAATAGGATAGAGGATATGATAGGATAGAGGATAGGATAGGATAGAGGATAGGATAGGATAGAGGATAGGATAGGATAGAGGATAGGATAGGATAGAGGATAGGATAGGATAGAGGATAGGATAGGATAGAGGATAGGATAGGATAGAGGATAGGATAGGATAGAGGATAGGATAGAGGATAGGATAGGATAGAGGATAGGATAGGATAGAGGATAGGATAGGATAGAGGATAGGATAGAGGATAGGATAGGATAGAGGATAGGATAGGATAGAGGATAGGATAGGATAGAGGATAGGATAGGATAGAGGATAGGATAGAGGATAGGATAGAGGGTAGGATAGAGGATCGGATAGAGGATAGGATAGGATAGAGGAAAGGATATAATAGAGGATAGGATAGGTAATTGGATAGGATAGAGGATAGGATAAGGTAGAGGATAGTATAGGATAGAGGATAGGATAGGATAGAAGATAGGATCGGATAAAGGATAGGATAGGATAGAGGATAGGATAGGATAGAGGATAGGATAGGATAGAGGATAGGATAGGATAGAGGATAGGATAGGATAGAGGATAGGATAGGATAGAGGATAGGATAGGATAGAGGATAGGATAGGATAGAGGATAGGATAGGATAGAGGATAGGATAGGATAGAGGATAGGATAGGATAGAGGATAGGATAGGATAGAGGATAGGATAGGATAGAGGATAGGATAGGATAGAGGATAGGATAGGATAGAGGATAGGATAGGATAGGATAGAGGATATAATAGGATTGAGGAAAGGATAGGATAGAGGATAGGATAGGATAGAGGATAGGATAGGAAAGAGGATAGGATAGGATAGAGGATAGGATAGGATAGAGGTTAGGATAGGATAGAGGATAGGATAGGATAGGGGATAGGATGGGATAGAGGATAGGATAGGATAGAGGATAGGATAGAATAGAGGATAGGATTGGATAGAGGATAGGATAGAGGATAGGATAGAGGATAGGATAGAGGATAGGATAGAGGATAGGATAGAGGATAGGATAGAGGATAGGATAGGATAGAGGATAGGATAGGATAGAGGATAGGATAGGATAGAGGATAGGATAGGATAGAGGATAGGATAGGATAGAGGATAGGATAGGATAGGTTAGAGGATATAATAGGATTGAGGAAAGGATAGGATAGAGGATAGGATAGGATAGAGGATAGAATAGGAAAGAGGATAGGATAGGATAGAGGATAGGATAGAATAGAGGATAGGATAGAGGATAGGATAGGGTAGAGGATAGTATAGGATAGAGGATAGGATAGAATAGAGGATAGGATAGGATAGAGGATAGGATAGGAAAAAGGATAGGATAGGATAGGATAGAGGATAGGATAGGATAGAGGATAGGATAGAATAGAGGATAGGATTGGATAGAGGATTGGATAGAATAGAGGATAGGATAGGATAGAGGATAGGATAGGATAGAGGATAGGATAGGAAAAAGTATAGGATAGGATAGGATAGAGGATAGGATAGGATAGAGGATAGGATAGAATAGAGGATAGGATTGGATAGAGGATAGGATAGAGGATAGGATAGAGGATAGGATAGAGGATAGGATAGGATAGAGGATAGGATAGGATAGAGGATAGGATAGGATAGAGGATAGGATAGGATAGAGGATAGGATAGGATAGAGGATAGGATAGGATAGAGGATAGGATAGGATAGAGGATAGGATAGGATAGAGGATAGGATAGGATAGAGGATAGGATAGGATAGAGGATAGGATAGGATAGAGGATAGAATAGGATAGAGGATAGGATAGGATAGAGGATAGGATAGGATAGAGGAAAGGATATAATAGAGGATAGGATAGGTAATTGGATAGGATAGAGGATAGGATAAGGTAGAGGATAGTATAGGATAGAGGATAGGATAGGATAGAGGATAGGATCGGATAAAGGATAGGATAGGATAGAGGATAGGATAGGATAGAGGATAGGATAGGATAGAGGATAGGATAGGATAAAGGATAGGATAGGATAGAGGATAGGATAGGATAGAGGATAGGATAGGATAGAGGATAGGATAGGATACAGGATAGAATAGGATACAGGATAGGATAGGATAGAGGATAGGATAGAGGATAGGATAGGATAGAGGATAGGATAGGATAGAGGATCGGATAGAAGATAGGATAGGATAGTGGATAGGATAGGATAGAGGATAGTATATGATAGAGGATAGGATAGAATAGAGGATAGGATAAGATAGAGGATAGGATAGGATAGAGGATAGGTTAGAGGATAGGATAGAGGATAGGATAGAGGATAGGATTAGAGGATAGGATAGGATATAGGATAGGATAGGATAGAGGATAGGATAGAGGATAGGATAGAGGATAGGATAGAGGGTAGGATAGAGGATCGGATAGAGGATAGGATAGGATAGAGGAAAGGATATAATAGAGGACAGGATAGGTAATTGGATAAGATAGAGGATAGGATAAGGTAGAGGATAGTATAGGATAGAGGATAGGATAGGATAGAGGATAGGATCGGATAAAGGATAGGATAGGTTAGAGGATAGGATAGGATAGAGGATAGGATAGGATAGAGGATAGGATAGGATAGAGGATAGGATAGGATAGAGGATAGGATAGGAAAAAGTATAGGATAGGATAGGATAGAGGATAGGATAGGATAGAGGATAGGATAGAATAGAGGATAGGATTGGATAGAGGATAGGATAGGATAGAGAATATAATAGGATAGAGGATATAATAGGATTGAGGAAAGGATAGGATAGAGGATAGGATAGGATAGAGGATAGGATAGGATAGAGGATAGGATAGGATAGAGGATAGAATAGGATAGAGGATAGGATAGGATAGAGGATAGGATAGGATAGAGGAAAGGATATAATAGAGGATAGGATAGGTAATTGGATAGGATAGAGGATAGGATAAGGTAGAGGATAGTATAGGATAGAGGATAGGATAGGATAGAGGATAGGATCGGATAAAGGATAGGATAGGATAGAGGATAGGATAGGATAGAGGATAGGATAGGATAGAGGATAGGATAGGATAGAGGATAGGATAGGATAGAGGATAGGATAGGATAGAGGATAGGATAGGATACAGGATAGAATAGGATACAGGATAGGATAGGATAGAGGATAGGATAGAGGATAGGATAGGATAGAGGATAGGATAGGATAGAGGATCGGATAGAAGATAGGATAGGATAGTGGATAGGATAGGATAGAGGATAGTATATGATAGAGGATAGGATAGAATAGAGGATAGGATAAGATAGAGGATAGGATAGGATAGAGGATAGGTTAGAGGATAGGATAGAGGATAGGATAGAGGATAGGATAGAGGATAGGATAGGATAGAGGATAGGATATGATAGAGGATAGGATAGGATAGGATAGAGGATAGGATAGAGGATAGGATAGAGGATAGGATAGAGGATAGGATAGAGGGTAGGATAGAGGATCGGATAGAGGATAGGATAGGATAGAGGAAAGGATATAATAGAGGACAGGATAGGTAATTGGATAGGATAGAGGATAGGATAAGGTAGAGGATAGTATAGGATAGAGGATAGGATAGGATAGAGGATAGGATCGGATAAAGGATAGGATAGGATAGAGGATAGGATAGGATAGAGGATAGGATAGGATAGAGGATAGGATAGGATAGAGGATAGGATAGAGGATAGTATAGGATAGAGGATAGGATAGAATAGAGGATAGGATAGTATAAAGGATAGGATAGGATAGCGGATAGGATAGGATAGGATAGAGGATAGGATAGGATAGAGGATAGGATAGAGGATAGTATAGGATAGAGGATAGGATAGGATAGAGGATAGGATAGGATAGAGGATAGGATAGGATAGAGGATAGGACAGGATAGAGGATAGGATAGGATAGAGGAGAGGATAGGTAATTGGATAGGATAGAGTATAGGATAAGGTAGAGGATAGGATAGGATAGAGGATATAATAGGATAGAGGATATGATAGGATAGAGGATAGGATAGGATAGAGGATAGGATAGGATAGAGGATAGGATAGGATAGAGGATAGGATAGGATAGAGGATAGGATAGACGATAGGATAGGATAGAGGATAGGATAGGATAGAGGATAGGATAGGATACAGGATAGGATACGATACAGGATAGGATAGGATAGAGGATAGGATAGAGGATAGGATAGGATAGAGGATAGGATAGGATAGAGGATCGGATAGAAGATAGGATAGGATAGAGGATAGGATAGGGTAGAGGATAGTATAGGATAGAGGATAGGATAGAATAGAGGATAGGATAGGATAGAGGATAGGATAGGAAAAAGGATAGGATAGGATAGGATAGAGGATAGGATAGGATAGAGGATAGGATAGAATAGAGGATAGGATTGGATAGAGGATAGGATAGAATAGAGGATAGGATAGGATAGAGGATAGGATAGGATAGAGGATAGGATAGGAAAAAGTATAGGATAGGATAGGATAGAGGATAGGATAGGATAGAGGATAGGATAGAATAGAGGATAGGATTGGATAGAGGATAGGATAGGATAGAGGATAGGTTAGAGGATAGGATAGAGGATAGGATAGAGGATAGGATTAGAGGATAGGATAGGATATAGGATAGGATAGGATAGAGGATAGGATAGAGGATAGGATAGAGGATAGGATAGAGGGTAGGATAGAGGATCGGATAGAGGATAGGATAGGATAGAGGAAAGGATATAATAGAGGACAGGATAGGTAATTGGATAGGATAGAGGATAGGATAAGGTAGAGGATAGTATAGGATAGAGGATAGGATAGGATAGAGGATAGGATCGGATAAAGGATAGGATAGGTTAGAGGATAGGATAGGATAGAGGATAGGATAGGATAGAGGATAGGATAGGATAGAGGATAGGATAGGATAGAGGATAGGATAGGAAAAAGTATAGGATAGGATAGGATAGAGGATAGGATAGGATAGAGGATAGGATAGAATAGAGGATAGGATTGGATAGAGGATAGGATAGGATAGAGAATATAATAGGATAGAGGATATAATAGGATTGAGGAAAGGATAGGATAGAGGATAGGATAGGATAGAGGATAGGATAGGAAAGAGGATAGGAGAGGATAGAGGATAGGATAGGATAGAGGATAGGATAGGATAGAGGATAGGATAGGATAGAGGATAGAATAGGATAGA
The DNA here is from genome assembly GCF_050948215.1 of Halictus rubicundus. NCBI lineage: Eukaryota > Metazoa > Arthropoda > Insecta > Hymenoptera > Halictidae > Halictus > Halictus rubicundus. The sequence goes on along the minus strand of NW_027489272.1, from coordinate 48,394 downwards.
GGATAGGATAGGATAGAGGATAGGATAGGATAGAGGAAAGGATATAATAGAGGATAGGATAGGTAATTGGATAGGATAGAGGATAGGATAAGGTAGAGGATAGTATAGGATAGAGGATAGGATAGGATAGAGGATAGGATCGGATAAAGGATAGGATAGGATAGAGGATAGGATAGGATAGAGGATAGGATAGGATAGAGGATAGGATAGGATAGAGGATAGGATAGGATAGAGGATAGGATAGGATAGAGGATAGGATAGGATACAGGATAGAATAGGATACAGGATAGGATAGGATAGAGGATAGGATAGAGGATAGGATAGGATAGAGGATAGGATAGGATAGAGGATCGGATAGAAGATAGGATAGGATAGTGGATAGGATAGGATAGAGGATAGTATATGATAGAGGATAGGATAGAATAGAGGATAGGATAAGATAGAGGATAGGATAGGATAGAGGATAGGTTAGAGGATAGGATAGAGGATAGGATAGAGGATAGGATAGAGGATAGGATAGGATAGAGGATAGGATATGATAGAGGATAGGATAGGATAGGATAGAGGATAGGATAGAGGATAGGATAGAGGATAGGATAGAGGATAGGATAGAGGGTAGGATAGAGGATCGGATAGAGGATAGGATAGGATAGAGGAAAGGATATAATAGAGGACAGGATAGGTAATTGGATAGGATAGAGGATAGGATAAGGTAGAGGATAGTATAGGATAGAGGATAGGATAGGATAGAGGATAGGATCGGATAAAGGATAGGATAGGATAGAGGATAGGATAGGATAGCGGATAGGATAGGATAGAGGATAGGATAGGATAGAGGATAGGATAGAGGATAGTATAGGATAGAGGATAGGATAGAATAGAGGATAGGATAGTATAAAGGATAGGATAGGATAGCGGATAGGATAGGATAGGATAGAGGATAGGATAGGATAGAGGATAGGATAGAGGATAGTATAGGATAGAGGATAGGATAGGATAGAGGATAGGATAGGATAGAGGATAGGATAGGATAGAGGATAGGACAGGATAGAGGATAGGATAGGATAGAGGAGAGGATAGGTAATTGGATAGGATAGAGTATAGGATAAGGTAGAGGATAGGATAGGATAGAGGATATAATAGGATAGAGGATATGATAGGATAGAGGATAGGATAGGATAGAGGATAGGATAGGATAGAGGATAGGATAGGATAGAGGATAGGATAGGATAGAGGATAGGATAGACGATAGGATAGGATAGAGGATAGGATAGGATAGAGGATAGGATAGGATACAGGATAGGATACGATACAGGATAGGATAGGATAGAGGATAGGATAGAGGATAGGATAGGATAGAGGATAGGATAGGATAGAGGATCGGATAGAAGATAGGATAGGATAGAGGATAGGATAGGGTAGAGGATAGTATAGGATAGAGGATAGGATAGAATAGAGGATAGGATAGGATAGAGGATAGGATAGGAAAAAGGATAGGATAGGATAGGATAGAGGATAGGATAGGATAGAGGATAGGATAGAATAGAGGATAGGATTGGATAGAGGATAGGATAGAATAGAGGATAGGATAGGATAGAGGATAGGATAGGATAGAGGATAGGATAGGAAAAAGTATAGGATAGGATAGGATAGAGGATAGGATAGGATAGAGGATAGGATAGAATAGAGGATAGGATTGGATAGAGGATAGGATAGAGGATAGGATAGAGGATAGGATAGAGGATAGGATAGGATAGAGGATAGGATAGGATAGAGGATAGGATAGGATAGAGGATAGGATAGGATAGAGGATAGGATAGGATAGAGGATAGGATAGGATAGAGGATAGGATAGGATAGAGGATAGGATAGGATAGAGGATAGGATAGGATAGAGGATAGTATAGGATAGAGGATAGGATAGAATAGAGGATAGGATAGGATAGAGGATAGTATAGGGTAGAGGATAGGATAGAATAGAGGATAGGATAGGATAAAGGATAGGATAGGATAGAGGATAGGATAGGATAGGATAGATGATAGGATAGGATAGAGGATAGGATAGAGGATAGTATAGGATAGAGGATAGGATAGGATAGAGGATAGGATAGGATAGAGGATAGGATAGGATAGAGGATAGGATAGGATAGAGGATAGGATAGGATAGAGGATAGGATAGAGGATAGGATAGAGGATAGGATAGGATAGAGGATAGGATAGGATAGAGGATAGGATATTATAGAGGATAGGATAGGAAAAAGTATAGGATAGGATAGGATAGAGGATAGGATAGGATAGAGGATTGGATAGAATAGAGGATAGGATTGGATAGAGGATAGGATAGGATAGAGAATATAATAGGATAGAGGATATAATAGGATTGAGGAAAGGATAGGATAGGGGATAGGATAGGATAGAGGATAGGATAGGAAAGAGGATAGGAGAGGATAGAGGATAGGATAGGATAGAGGATAGGATAGGATAGAGGATAGGATAGGATAGAGGATAGAATAGGATAGAGGATAGGATAGGATAGAGGATAGGATAGGATAGAGGAAAGGATATAATAGAGGATAGGATAGGTAATTGGATAGGATAGAGGATAGGATAAGGTAGAGGATAGTATAGGATAGAGGATAGGATAGGATAGAGGATAGGATCGGATAAAGGATAGGATAGGATAGAGGATAGGATAGGATAGAGGATAGGATAGGATAGAGGATAGGATAGGATAGAGGATAGGATAGGATAGAGGATAGGATAGGATAGAGGAGAGGATAGGATAGAGGATAGGATAGGATACAGGATAGAATAGGATACAGGATAGGATAGGATAGAGGATAGGATAGAGGATAGGATAGGATAGAGGATAGGATAGGATAGAGGATCGGATAGAAGATAGGATAGGATAGTGGATAGGATAGGATAGAGGATAGTATATGATAGAGGATAGGATAGAATAGAGGATAGGATAAGATAGAGGATAGGATAGGATAGAGGATAGGTTAGAGGATAGGATAGAGGATAGGATAGAGGATAGGATAGAGGATAGGATAGGATAGAGGATAGGATATGATAGAGGATAGGATAGGATAGGATAGAGGATAGGATAGGATAGGATAGAGGATAGGATAGGATAGAGGATAGGATAGAGGATAGGATAGAGGATAGGATAGAGGGTAGGATAGAGGATCGGATAGAGGATAGGATAGGATAGAGGAAAGGATATAATAGAGGACAGGATAGGTAATTGGATAGGATAGAGGATAGGATAAGGTAGAGGATAGTATAGGATAGAGGATAGGATCGGATAAAGGATAGGATAGGATAGAGGATAGGATAGGATAGAGGATAGGATAGGATAGAGGATAGGATAGGATAGAGGATAGGATAGGATAGAGGATAGGATAGGATAGAGGATAGGATAGAGGATAGTATAGGATAGAGGATAGGATAGAATAGAGGATAGGATAGGATAAAGGATAGGATAGGATAGCGGATAGGATAGGATAGGATAGAGGATAGGATAGGATAGAGGATAGGATAGAGGATAGTATAGGATAGAGGATAGGATAGGATAGAGGATAGGATAGGATAGAGGATAGGATAGGTAATTGGATAGGATAGAGTATAGGATAAGGTAGAGGATAGGATAGGATAGAGGATATAATAGGATAGAGGATATGATAGGATAGAGGATAGGATAGGATAGAGGATAGGATAGGATAGAGGATAGGATAGGATAGAGGATAGGATAGGATAGAGGATAGGATAGGATAGGGGATAGGATCGAGGATAGGATAGGATAGAGGATAGGATAGGATAGAGGAAAGGATATAATAGAGGATAGGATAGGTAATTGGATAGGATAGAGGATAGGATAAGGTAGAGGATAGTATAGGATAGAGGATAGGATAGGATAGAGGATAGGATCGGATAAAGGATAGGATAGGATAGAGGATAGGATAGGATAGAGGATAGGATAGGATAGAGGATAGGATAGGATAGAGGATAGGATAGGATAGAGGATAGGATAGGATAGAGGATAGGATAGGATAGAGGATAGGATAGGATACAGGATAGAATAGGATACAGGATAGGATAGGATAGAGGATAGGATAGAGGATAGGATAGGATAGAGGATAGGATAGGATAGAGGATCGGATAGAAGATAGCATAGGATAGTGGATAGGATAGGATAGAGGATAGTATATGATAGAGGATAGGATAGAATAGAGGATAGGATAAGATAGAGGATAGGATAGGATAGAGGTTAGGTTAGAGGATAGGATAGAGGATAGGATAGAGGATAGGATAGAGGATAGGATAGGATAGAGGATAGGATATGATAGAGGATAGGATAGGATAGGATAGAGGATAGGATAGGATAGGATAGAGGATAGGATAGGATAGAGGATAGGATAGAGGATAGGATAGAGGATAGGATAGAGGGTAGGATAGAGGATCGGATAGAGGATAGGATAGGATAGAGGAAAGGATATAATAGAGGACAGGATAGGTAATTGGATAGGATAGAGGATAGGATAAGGTAGAGGATAGTATAGGATAGAGGATAGGATAGGATAGAGGATAGGATCGGATAAAGGATAGGATAGGATAGAGGATAGGATAGGATAGAGGATAGGATAGGATAGAGGATAGGATAGGATAGAGGATAGGATAGGATAGAGGATAGGATAGGATAGAGGATAGGATAGAGGATAGTATAGGATAGAGGATAGGATAGAATAGACGATAGGATAGGATAAAGGATAGGATAGGATAGCGGATAGGATAGGATAGGATAGAGGATAGGATAGGATAGAGGATAGGATAGAGGATAGTATAGGATAGAGGATAGGATAGGATAGAGGATAGGATAGGATAGAGGATAGGATAGGATAGAGGATAGGATAGGTAATTGGATAGGATAGAGTATAGGATAAGGTAGAGGATAGGATAGGATAGAGGATATAATAGGATAGAGGATATGATAGGATAGAGGATAGGATAGGATAGAGGATAGGATAGGATAGAGGATAGGATAGGATAGAGGATAGGATAGGATAGAGGATAGGATAGGATAGAGGATAGGATAGAGGATAGGATAGGATAGAGGATAGGATAGGATAGAGGATAGGATAGGATACAGGATAGGATAGGATACAGGATAGGATAGGATAGAGGATAGGATAGAGGATAGGATAGGATAGAGGATAGGATAGGATAGAGGATCGGATAGAAGATAGGATAGGATAGAGGATAGGATAGGATAGAGGATAGGATAGGATAGAGGATAGGATAGGATAGAGGATAGGATAGGATAGAGGATAGGATAGAATAGAGGATAGGATAGGATAGAGGATAGGATAGGATAGAGGATAGGTTAGAGGATAGGATAGAGGATAGGATAGAGGATAGGATAGAGGATAGGATAGGATAGAGGATAGGATAGGATAGGATAGAGGATAGGATAGGATAGAGGATAGGATAGAGGATAGGATAGAGGATAGGATAGAGGGTTAGGATAGAGGATCGGATAGAGGATAGGATAGGATAGAGGAAAGGATATAATAGAGGATAGGATAGGTAATTGGATAGGATAGAGGATAGGATAAGGTAGAGGATAGTATAGGATAGAGGATAGGATAGGATAGAGGATAGGATCGGATAAAGGATAGGATAGGATAGAGGATAGGATAGGATAGAGGATAGGATAGGATAGAGGATAGGATAGGATGGAGGATAGGATAGGATAGAGGATAGGATAGGATAGAGGATAGGATAGGATAGAGGATAGGATAGGATAGAGGATAGGATAGGATAGAGGATAGGATAGAGGATAGTATAGGATAGAGGATAGGATAGAATAGAGGATAGGATAGGATAAAGGATAGGATAGGATAGCGGATAGGATAGGATAGGATAGAGGATAGGATAGGATAGAGGATAGGATAGAGGATAGGATAGGATAGAGGATAGGATAGGATAGAGGATAGGATAGGATAGAGGATAGGATAGGATAGAGGATAGGATAGGATAGAGGATAGGATAGGATAGAGGATAGGATAGGATAGAGGATAGGATAGGATAGAGGATAGGATAGGATAGAGGATAGGATAGGATAGAGGATAGGATAGGATAGAGGATAGGATAGGATAGAGGATAGGATAGGATAGAGGATAGGATAGAGGATAGTATAGGATAGAGGATAGGATAGGATAGAAGATAGGATAGGATGGAGGATAGGATAGGATAGAGGATAGGATAGGATAGAGGATAGTATAGGATAGAGGATAGGATAGGATAGAAGATAGGATCGGATAAAGGATAGGATAGGATAGAGGATAGGATAGGATAGAGGATAGGATAGGATAGAGGATCGGATAGAGGATAGGATAGAATAGAGGATACGATAGGATAGAGGATAGGATAGGAAAGAGGGTAGGATAGGATAGAGGATAGGATAGGATAGAGGATAGGATAGGATAGAGGATAGGATAGGATAGAGGATAGGATAGGATAGAGGATAGGATAGGATAGAGGATAGGATAGGATAGAGGATAGGATAGGATAGAGGATAGGATAGGATAGAGGATAGGATAGGATAGAGGATAGGATAGGATAGAGGATAGGATAGGATAGAGGATAGGATAGAGGATAGGATAGAGGGTAGGATAGAGACTCGGATAAAGGATAGGATAGGATAGAGGAAAGGATATAATAGAGGATAGGATAGGTAATTGGATAGGATAGAGGATAGGATAAGGTAGAGGATAGTATAGGATAGAGGATAGGATAGGATAGAAGATAGGATCGGATAAAGGATAGGATAGGATAGAGGATAGGATAGGATAGGATAGAGGATAGGATAGAGGATAGGATAGGATAGAGGATAGGATAGGATAGAGGATAGGATAGGATAGAGGATAGGATAGGATAGAGGATAGGATAGGATAGAGGATAGGATAGGATAGAGGATAGGATAGGATAGAGGATAGGATAGGATAGAGGATAGGATAGGATAGAGGATAGGATAGGATAGAGGATAGGATAGGATAGAGGATAGGATAGGATAGAGGATAGGATAGGATAGAGGATAGGATAGGATAGAGGATAGGATAGGATAGAGGATAGGATAGGATAGAGGATAGGATAGGATAGAGGATAGGATAGGATAGAGGATAGGATAGGATAGAGGATAGGATAGAGGATAGGATAGGATAGAGGATAGGATAGGATAGAGGATAGGATAGGATAGAGGATAGGATAGGATAGGGGATAGGATAGAGGATAGGATAGAGGATAGGATAGGATAGAGGATAGGATAGGATAGAGGATAGGATAGGATAGAGGATAGGATAGGATAGAGGATAGGATAGGATAGAGGATAGGATAGGATAGAGGATAGGATAGGATAGAGGATAGGATAGGATAGGATAGAGGATATAATAGGATTGAGGAAAGGATAGGATAGAGGATAGGATAGGATAGAGGATAGGATAGGATAGAGGATAGGATAGAGGATATAATAGGATTGAGGAAAGGATAGGATAGAGGATAGGATAGGAAAGAGGATAGGACAGGATAGAGGATAGGATAGGATAGAGGATAGGATAGGATAGAGGATAGGATAGGATAGAGGATAGAATAGGATAGAGGATAGGATAGGATAGAGGATAGGATAGAGGATAGGATAGAGTATAGGATAGAGGATAGGATAGAGGGTAGGATAGAGGATCGGATAGAGGATAGGATAGGATAGAGGAAAGGATATAATAGAGGATAGGATAGGTAATTGGATAGGATAGAGGATAGGATAAGGTAGAGGATAGTATAGGATAGAGGATAGGATAGGATAGAGGATAGGATAGGATAGAGGGTAGGATAGGATAGAGGATAGTATAGGATAGAGGATAGGATAGAATAGAGGATAGGATAGGATAAAGGATAGGATAGGATAGCGGATAGGATAGGATAGGATAGAGGATAGGATAGGATAGAGGATAGGATAGAGGATAGTATAGGATAGAGGATAGGATAGGATAGAGGATAGGTTAGGATAGAGGATAGGATAGGATAGAGGATAGGATAGGATAGAGGATAGGATAGGTAATTGGATAGGATAGAGTATAGGATAAGGTAGAGGATAGGATAGGATAGAGGATAGGATAGGATAGAGGATAGGATAGGATAGAGGATAGGATAGGATAGAGGATAGGATAGAGGATAGGATAGGATAGAGGATAGGATAGGATAGAGGATAGGATAGGATAGAGGATAGGATAGAGGATAGGATAGGATAGAGGATAGGATAGGATAGAGGATAGGATAGGATAGAGGATAGGATAGGATAGAGGATAGGATAGGATAGAGGATAGGATAGAGGATAGGATAGAGGGTAGGATAGAGGATCGGATAGAGGATAGGATAGGATAGAGGAAAGGATATAATAGAGGATAGGATAGGTAATTGGATAGGATAGAGGATAGGATAAGGTAGAGGATAGTATAGGATAGAGAATAGGATAGGATAGAAGATAGGATCGGATAAAGGATAGGATAGGATAGAGGATAGGATAGGATAGAGGATAGGATAGGATAGAGGATCGGATAGAGGATAGGATAGAATAGAGGATACGATAGGATAGAGGATAGGATAGGAAAGATGGTAGGATAGGATAGAGGATAGGATAGAATAGAGGATAGGATAGGATAGAGGATAGGTTAGAGGATAGGATAGAGGATAGGATAGAGGATAGGATAGAGGATAGGATAGGATAGAGGATAGGATATGATAGAGGATAGGATAGGATAGAGGATAGGATAGGATAGAGGATAGGATAGGATAGAGGATAGGATAGGATAGAGGATAGGATAGGATTGAGGATAGGATAGGATAGAGGATATAATAGGATTGAGGAAAGGATAGGATAGAGGATAGGATAGGATAGAGGATAGGATAGGATAGAGGATGGGATAGGAAAGAGGGTAGGATAGGATAGAGGATAGGATAGGATAGAGGATAGGATAGGATAGAGGATAGGATAGGTTAGAGGATAGGATAGGATAGAGGATAGAATAGGATAGAGGATAGGATAGGATAGAGAATAGGATAGGATAGAGGATCGGATAGAGGATAGGATAGGATAGAGGATAGGATAGGATGGAGGATAGGATAGAATAGAGGATAGGATAGGATAGAGGATAGGATAGGATAGAGGATAGGATAGGATAGAGGATAGGATAGGATAGAGGATAGGATAGGATATAGGATAGGATAGGATAGAGGATAGGATAGGATAGAGGATAGGATAGGATAGAGGATAGGATAGGATAGAGGATAGGATAGGATAGAGGATAGGATAGGATAGAGGATAGGATAGGATAGAGGATAGGATAGGATAGAGGATAGGATAGGATAGAGGATAGGATAGGATAGAGGATAGGATAGGATAGAGGATAGGATAGGATAGAGGATAGGATAGGATAGAGGATAGGATAGGATAGAGGATAGGATAGGATAGAGGATAGGATAGGATAGAGGATAGGATAGGATAGAGGATAGGATAGGATAGAGGATAGGATAGGATAGAGGATAGGATAGGATAGAGGATAGGATAGGATAGAGGATAGGATAGGATAGAGGATAGGATAGGATAGAGGATAGGATAGGATAGAGGATAGGATAGGATAGAGGATAGGATAGAGGATAGGATAGAGGATAGGATAGGATAGAGGATAGGATAGGATAGAGGATAGGATAGGATAGAGTATATGATAGGATAGAGGATAGGATAGGATAGAGGATAGGATAGAGGATAGGATAGAGGGTAGGATAGGATAGAGGATAGGATAGGATAGAGGATAGGATAGGATAGAGGATAGGATAGGATAGAGGATAGGATAGGATAGAGGATAGGATAGGATAGAGGATAGGATAGGATAGAGGATAGGATAGGATAGAGGATAGGATAGGATAGAGGATAGGATAGAGGATAGGATAGGATAGAGGATAGGATAGGATAGAGGATAGGATAGGATAGAGGATAGGATAGGATAGAGGATAGGATAGAGGATAGGATAGAGGGTAGGATAGAGGATCGGATAGAGGATAGGATAGGATAGAGGAAAGGATATAATAGAGGATAGGATAGGTAATTGGATAGGATAGAGGATAGGATAAGGTAGAGGATAGTATAGGATAGAGGATAGGATAGGATAGAAGATAGGATCGGATAAAGGATAGGATAGGATAGAGGATAGGATAGGATAGAGGATAGGATAGGATAGAGGATCGGATAGAGGATAGGATAGAATAGAGGATACGATAGGATAGAGGATAGGATAAGAAAGAGGGTAGGATAGGATAGAGGATAGGATAGGATAGAGGATAGGATAGGATAGAGGATAGGATAGGATAGAGGATAGGATAGGATAGAGGATAGGATAGGATAGAGGATAGGATAGGATAGAGGATAGGATAGGATAGAGGATAGGATAGGATAGAGGATAGGATAGGATAGAGGATAGGATAGAGGATAGGATAGAGGGTAGGATAGAGAATCGGATAAAGGATAGGATAGGATAGAGGAAAGGATATAATAGAGGATAGGATAGGTAATTGGATAGGATAGAGGATAGGATAAGGTAGAGGATAGTATAGGATAGAGGATAGGATAGGATAGAAGATAGGATCGGATAAAGGATAGGATAGGATAGAGGATAGGATACGATAGAGGATAGGATAGGATAGAGGATAGGATAGGATAGAGGATAGGATAGGATAGAGGATAGGATAGGATAGAGGATAGGATAGGATAGAGGATAGGATAGGATAGAGGATAGGATAGGATAGAGGATAGTATAGGATAGAGGATAGGATAGAATAGAGGATAGGATAGGATAGAGGATAGTATAGGGTAGAGGATAGGATAGAATAGAGGATAGGATAGGATAAAGGATAGGATAGGATAGAGGATAGGATAGGATAGGATAGATGATAGGATAGGATAGAGGATAGGATAGAGGATAGTATAGGATAGAGGATAGGATAGGATAGAGGATAGGATAGGATAGAGGATAGGATAGGATAGAGGATAGGATAGGATAGAGGATAGGATAGGATAGAGGATAGGATAGAGGATAGGATAGAGGATAGGATAGAGGATAGGATAGAGGATAGGATAGGATAGAGGATAGGATAGGATAGAGGATAGGATAGGAAAAAGTATAGGATAGGATAGGATAGAGGATAGGATAGGATAGAGGATAGGATAGAATAGAGGATAGGATTGGATAGAGGATAGGATAGGATAGAGAATATAATAGGATAGAGGATATAATAGGATTGAGGAAAGAATAGGATAGAGGATAGGATAGGATAGAGGATAGGATAGGAAAGAGGATAGGAGAGGGTAGAGGATAGGATAGGATAGAGGATAGGATAGGATAGAGGATAGGATAGGATAGAGGATAGAATAGGATAGAGGATAGGATAGGATAGAGGATAGGATAGGATAGAGGAAAGGATATAATAGAGGATAGGATAGGTAATTGGATAGGATAGAGGATAGGATAAGGTAGAGGATAGTATAGGATAGAGGATAGGATAGGATAGAGGATAGGATCGGATAAAGGATAGGATAGGATAGAGGATAGGATAGGATAGAGGATAGGATAGGATAGAGGATAGGATAGGATAGAGGATAGGATAGGATAGAGGATAGGATAGGATAGAGGATAGGATAGGATAGAGGATAGGATAGGATAGAGGATAGGATAGGATACAGGATAGAATAGGATACAGGATAGGATAGGATAGAGGATAGGATAGAGGATAGGATAGGATAGAGGATAGGATAGGATAGAGGATAGGATAGGATAGAGGATCGGATAGAAGATAGGATAGGATAGTGGATAGGATAGGATAGAGGATAGTATATGATAGAGGATAGGATAGAATAGAGGATAGGATAAGATAGAGGATAGGTTAGGATAGAGGATAGGTTAGAGGATAGGATAGAGGATAGGATAGAGGATAGGATAGAGGATAGGATAGGATAGAGGATAGGATATGATAGAGGATAGGATAGGATAGGATAGAGGATAGGATAGGATAGGATAGAGGATAGGATAGGATAGAGGATAGGATAGAGGATAGGATAGAGGATAGGATAGAGGGTAGGATAGAGGATCGGATAGAGGATAGGATAGGATAGAGGAAAGGATATATTAGAGGACAGGATAGGTAATTGGATAGGATAGAGGATAGGATAAGGTAGAGGATAGTATAGGATAGAGGATAGGATAGGATAGAGGATAGGATCGGATAAAGGATAGGATAGGATAGAGGATAGGATAGGATAGAGGATAGGATAGGATAGAGGATAGGATAGGATAGAGGATAGGATAGGATAGAGGATAGGATAGAGGATAGTATAGGATAGAGGATAGGATAGAATAGAGGATAGGATAGGATAAAGGATAGGATAGGATAGCGGATAGGATAGGATAGGATAGAGGATAGGATAGGATAGAGGATAGGATAGAGGATAGGATAGGATAGAGGATAGGATAGGATAGAGGATAGGATAGGATAGAGGATAGGATAGGATAGAGGATAGGATAGGTAATTGGATAGGATAGAGTATAGGATAAGGTAGAGGATAGGATAGGATAGAGGATATAATAGGATAGAGGATATGATAGGATAGAGGATAGGATAGGATAGAGGATAGGATAGGATAGAGGATAGGATAGGATAGAGGATAGGATAGGATAGAGGATAGGATAGGATAGAGGATAGGATAGGATAGAGGATAGGATAGAGGATAGGATAGGATAGAGGATAGGATAGGATAGAGGATAGGATAGGATACAGGATAGTATAGGATACAGGATAGGATAGGATAGAGGATAGGATAGAGTATAGGATAGGATAGAGGATAGGATAGGATAGAGGATCGGATAGAAGATAGGATAGGATAGAGGATAGGATAGGATAGAGGATAGTATATGATAGAGGATAGGATAGAATAGAGGATAGGATAGGATAGAGGATAGGATAGGATAGAGGATAGGTTAGAGGATAGGATAGAGGATAGGATAGAGGATAGGATAGAGGATAGGATAGGATAGAGGATAGGATATGATAGAGGATAGGATAGGATAGGATAGAGGATAGGATAGGATAGGATAGAGGATAGGATAGGATAGAGGATAGGATAGAGGATAGGATAGAGGATAGGATAGAGGGTTAGGATAGAGGATCGGATAGAGGATAGGATAGGATAGAGGAAAGGATATAATAGAGGATAGGATAGGTAATTGGATAGGATAGAGGATAGGATAAGGTAGAGGATAGTATAGGATAGAGGATAGGATAGGATAGAGGATAGGATAGGGTAGAGGATAGTATAGGATAGAGGATAGGATAGAATAGAGGATAGGATAGGATAGAGGATAGGATAGGAAAAAGGATAGGATAGGATAGGATAGAGGATAGGATAGGATAGAGGATAGGATAGAATAGAGGATAGGATTGGATAGAGGATAGGATAGAATAGAGGATAGGATAGGATAGAGGATAGGATAGGATAGAGGATAGGATAGGAAAAAGTATAGGATAGGATAGGATAGAGGATAGGATAGGATAGAGGATAGGATAGAATAGAGGATAGGATTGGATAGAGGATAGGATAGAGGATAGGATAGAGGATAGGATAGAGGATAGGATAGGATAGAGGATAGGATAGGATAGAGGATAGGATAGGATAGAGGATAGGATAGGATAGAGGATAGGATAGGATAGAGGATAGGATAGGATAGAGGATAGGATAGGATAGAGGATAGGATAGGATAGAGGATAGGATAGGATAGAGGATAGGATAGGATAGAGGATAGGATAGGATAGAGGATAGGATAGGATAGAGGATAGGATAGGATAGAGGATAGTATAGGATAGAGGATAGGATAGAATAGAGGATAGGATAGGATAGAGGATAGTATAGGGTAGAGGATAGGATAGAATAGAGGATAGGATAGGATAAAGGATAGGATAGGATAGAGGATAGGATAGGATAGGATAGATGATAGGATAGGATAGAGGATAGGATAGAGGATAGTATAGGATAGAGGATAGGATAGGATAGAGGATAGGATAGGATAGAGGATAGGATAGGATAGAGGATAGGATAGGATAGAGGATAGGATAGAGGATAGGATAGAGGATAGGATAGAGGATATGATAGGATAGAGGATAGGATAGGATAGAGGATAGGATAGGATAGAGGATAGGATAGGAAAAAGTATAGGATAGGATAGGATAGAGGATAGGATAGGATAGAGGATAGGATAGAATAGAGGATAGGATTGGATAGAGGATAGGATAGGATAGAGAATATAATAGGATAGAGGATATAATAGGATTGAGGAAAGGATAGGATAGAGGATAGGATAGGATAGAGGATAGGATAGGAAAGAGGATAGGAGAGGGTAGAGGATAGGATAGGATAGAGGATAGGATAGGATAGAGGATAGGATAGGATAGAGGATAGAATAGGATAGAGGATAGGATAGGATAGAGGATAGGATAGGATAGAGGAAAGGATATAATAGAGGATAGGATAGGTAATTGGATAGGATAGAGGATAGGATAAGGTAGAGGATAGTATAGGATAGAGGATAGGATAGGATAGAGGATAGGATCGGATAAAGGATAGGATAGGATAGAGGATAGGATAGGATAGAGGATAGGATAGGATAGAGGATAGAATAGGATAGAGGATAGGATAGGATAGAGGATAGGATAGGATAGAGGATAGGATAGGATAGAGGATAGGATAGGATACAGGATAGAATAGGATACAGGATAGGATAGGATAGAGGATAGGATAGAGGATAGGATAGGATAGAGGATAGGATAGGATAGAGGATAGGATAGGATAGAGGATCGGATAGAAGATAGGATAGGATAGTGGATAGGATAGGATAGAGGATAGTATATGATAGAGGATAGGATAGAATAGAGGATAGGATAAGATAGAGGATAGGATAGGATAGAGGATAGGTTAGAGGATAGGATAGAGGATAGGATAGAGGATAGGATAGAGGATAGGATAGGATAGAGGATAGGATATGATAGAGGATAGGATAGGATAGGATAGAGGATAGGATAGGATAGGATAGAGGATAGGATAGGATAGAGGATAGGATAGAGGATAGGATAGAGGATAGGATAGAGGGTAGGATAGAGGATCGGATAGAGGATAGGATAGGATAGAGGAAAGGATATAATAGAGGACAGGATAGGTAATTGGATAGGATAGAGGATAGGATAAGGTAGAGGATAGTATAGGATAGAGGATAGGATAGGATAGAGGATAGGATCGGATAAAGGATAGGATAGGATAGACGATAGGATAGGATAGAGGATAGGATAGGATAGAGGATAGGATAGGATAGAGGATAGGATAGGATAGAGGATAGGATAGGATAGAGGATAGGATAGGATAGAGGATAGGATAGGATAGAGGATAGGATAGGATAGAGGATAGGATAGGATAGAGGATAGGATAGGATAGAGGATAGGATAGAGGATAGTATAGGATAGAGGATAGGATAGAATAGAGGATAGGATAGGATAAAGGATAGGATAGGATAGCGGATAGGATAGGATAGGATAGAGGATAGGATAGGATAGAGGATAGGATAGGATAGAGGATAGGATAGAGGATAGTATAGGATAGAGGATAGGATAGGATAGAGGATAGGATAGGATAGAGGATAGGATAGGATAGAGGATAGGATAGGTAATTGGATAGGATAGAGTATAGGATAAGGTAGAGGATAGGATAGGATAGAGGATATAATAGGATAGAGGATATGATAGGATAGAGGATAGGATAGGATAGAGGATAGGATAGCATAGAGGATAGGATAGGATAGAGGATAGGATAGGATAGAGGATAGGATAGGATAGAGGATAGGATAGAGGATAGGATAGGATAGAGGATAGGATAGGATAGAGGATAGGATAGGATACAGGATAGTATAGGATACAGGATAGGATAGGATAGAGGATAGGATAGAGTATAGGATAGGATAGAGGATAGGATAGGATAGAGGATCGGATAGAAGATAGGATAGGATAGAGGATAGGATAGGATAGAGGATAGTATATGATAGAGGATAGGATAGAATAGAGGATAGGATAGGATAGAGGATAGGATAGGATAGAGGATAGGTTAGAGGATAGGATAGAGGATAGGATAGAGGATAGGATAGAGGATAGGATAGGATAGAGGATAGGATATGATAGAGGATAGGATAGGATAGGATAGAGGATAGGATAGGATAGGATAGAGGATAGGATAGGATAGAGGATAGGATAGAGGATAGGATAGAATAGAGGATAGGATAGGATAGAGGAAAGGATATAATAGAGGATAGGATAGGTAATTGGATAGGATAGAGGATAGGATAAGGTACAGGATAGTATAGGATAGAGGATAGGATAGGATAGAGGATAGGATCGGATAAAGGATAGGATAGGATAGAGGATAGGATAGGATAGAGGATAGGATAGAGGATAGTATAGGATAGAGGATAGGATAGAATAGAGGATAGGATAGGATAAAGGATAGGATAGGATAGCGGATAGGATAGGATAGGATAGAGGATAGGATAGGATAGAGGATAGGATAGAGGATAGTATAGGATAGAGGATAGGATAGGATAGAGGATAGGATAGGATAGAGGATAGGATAGGATAGAGGATAGGATAGGATAGAGGATAGGATAGGTAATTGGATAGGATAGAGTATAGGATAAGGTAGAGGATCGGATAGGATAGAGGATATAATAGGATAGAGGATATGATAGGATAGAGGATAGGATAGGATATAGGATAGGATAGGATAGAGGATAGGATAGGATAGAGGATAGGATAGGATAGAGGATAGGATAGGATAGAGGATAGGATAGAGGATAGGATAGGATAGAGGATAGGATAGGATAGAGGATAGGATAGGATAGAGGATAGGATAGGATAGAGGATAGGATAGGATAGAGGATAGGATAGGATAGAGGATAGGATAGGATAGAGGATAGGATAGGATAGAGGATAGGATAGGATAGAGGATAGGATAGGATAGAGGATAGGATAGGATAGAGGATAGGATAGGATAGAGGATAGGATAGGATAGAGGATAGGATAGGATAGAGGATAGGATAGGATAGAGGATAGGATAGGATAGAGGATAGGATAGGATAGAGGATAGGATAGGATAGAGGATAGGATAGGATAGAGGATAGGATAGGATAGAGGATAGGATAGGATAGAGGATAGGATAGGATAGAGGATAGGATAGGATAGAGGATAGGATAGGATAGAGGATAGGATAGGATAGAGGATAGGATAGGATAGAGGATAGGATAGGATAGAGGATAGGATAGGATAGAGGATAGGATAGGATAGAGGATAGGATAGGATAGAGGATAGGATAGGATAGAGGATAGGATAGAGGATAGGATAGAGGATAGGATAGGATAGAGGATAGGATAGGATAGAGGATAGGATAGGATAGAGTATATGATAGGATAGAGGATAGGATAGGATAGAGGATAGGATAGAGGATAGGATAGAGGATAGGATAGGATAGAGGATAGGATAGGATAGAGGATAGGATAGGATAGAGGATAGGATAGGATAGAGGATAGGATAGAGGATAGGATAGGATAGAGGATAGGATAGGATAGAGGATAGGATAGGATAGAGGATAGGATAGGATAGAGGATAGGATAGGATAGAGGATAGGATAGAGGATAGGATAGGATAGAGGATAGGATAGGATAGAGGATAGGATAGGATAGAGGATAGGATAGGATAGAGGATAGGATAGAGGATAGGATAGAGGGTAGGATAGAGGATCGGATAGAGGATAGGATAGGATAGAGGAAAGGATATAATAGAGGATAGGATAGGTAATTGGATAGGATAGAGGATAGGATAAGGTAGAGGATAGTATAGGATAGAGGATAGGATAGGATAGAAGATAGGATCGGTTAAAGGATAGGATAGGATAGAGGATAGGATAGGATAGAGGATAGGATAGGATAGAGGATCGGATAGAGGATAGGATAGAATAGAGGATACGATAGGATAGAGGATAGGATAAGAAAGAGGGTAGGATAGGATAGAGGATAGGATAGGATAGAGGATAGGATAGGATAGAGGATAGGATAGGATAGAGGATAGGATAGGATAGAGGATAGGATAGGATAGAGGATAGGATAGGATAGAGGATAGGATAGGATAGAGGATAGGATAGGATAGAGGATAGGATAGAGGATAGGATAGAGGGTAGGATAGAGAATCGGATAAAGGA
Source organism: Halictus rubicundus (assembly GCF_050948215.1). NCBI lineage: Eukaryota > Metazoa > Arthropoda > Insecta > Hymenoptera > Halictidae > Halictus > Halictus rubicundus. The sequence goes on along the minus strand of NW_027489272.1, from coordinate 30,008 downwards.
TAGGATAGGATAGAGGAAAGGATATAATAGAGGATAGGATAGGTAATTGGATAGGATAGAGGATAGGATAAGGTAGAGGATAGTATAGGATAGAGGATAGGATAGGATAGAAGATAGGATCGGATAAAGGATAGGATAGGATAGAGGATAGGATACGATAGAGGATAGGATAGGATAGAGGATAGGATAGGATAGAGGATAGGATAGGATAGAGGATAGGATAGGATAGAGGATAGGATAGGATAGAGGATAGGATAGGATAGAGGATAGTATAGGATAGAGGATAGGATAGAATAGAGGATAGGATAGGATAGAGGATAGTATAGGGTAGAGGATAGGATAGAATAGAGGATAGGATAGGATAAAGGATAGGATAGGACAGAGGATAGGATAGGATAGGATAGATGATAGGATAGGATAGAGGATAGGATAGAGGATAGTATAGGATAGAGGATAGGATAGGATAGAGGATAGGATAGGATAGAGGATAGGATAGGATAGAGGATAGGATAGGATAGAGGATAGGATAGGATAGAGGATAGGATAGAGGATAGGATAGAGGATAGGATAGAGGATAGGATAGGATAGAGGATAGGATAGGATAGAGGATAGGATAGGATAGAGGATAGGATAGGAAAAAGTATAGGATAGGATAGGATAGAGGATAGGATAGGATAGAGGATAGGATAGAATAGAGGATAGGATTGGATAGAGGATAGGATAGGATAGAGAATATAATAGGATAGAGGATATAATAGGATTGAGGAAAGAATAGGATAGAGGATAGGATAGGATAGAGGATAGGATAGGAAAGAGGATAGGAGAGGGTAGAGGATAGGATAGGATAGAGGATAGGATAGGATAGAGGATAGGATAGGATAGAGGATAGAATAGGATAGAGGATAGGATAGGATAGAGGATAGGATAGGATAGAGGAAAGGATATAATAGAGGATAGGATAGGTAATTGGATAGGATAGAGGATAGGATAAGGTAGAGGATAGTATAGGATAGAGGATAGGATAGGATAGAGGATAGGATCGGATAAAGGATAGGATAGGATAGAGGATAGGATAGGATAGAGGATAGGATAGGATAGAGGATAGGATAGGATAGAGGATAGGATAGGATAGAGGATAGGATAGGATAGAGGATAGGATAGGATAGAGGATAGGATAGGATACAGGATAGAATAGGATACAGGATAGGATAGGATAGAGGATAGGATAGAGGATAGGATAGGATAGAGGATAGGATAGGATAGAGGATAGGATAGGATAGAGGATCGGATAGAAGATAGGATAGGATAGTGGATAGGATAGGATAGAGGATAGTATATGATAGAGGATAGGATAGAATAGAGGATAGGATAAGATAGAGGATAGGTTAGGATAGAGGATAGGTTAGAGGATAGGATAGAGGATAGGATAGAGGATAGGATAGAGGATAGGATAGGATAGAGGATAGGATATGATAGAGGATAGGATAGGATAGGATAGAGGATAGGATAGGATAGGATAGAGGATAGGATAGGATAGAGGATAGGATAGAGGATAGGATAGAGGATAGGATAGAGGGTAGGATAGAGGATCGGATAGAGGATAGGATAGGATAGAGGAAAGGATATATTAGAGGACAGGATAGGTAATTGGATAGGATAGAGGATAGGATAAGGTAGAGGATAGTATAGGATAGAGGATAGGATAGGATAGAGGATAGGATCGGATAAAGGATAGGATAGGATAGAGGATAGGATAGGATAGAGGATAGGATAGGATAGAGGATAGGATAGGATAGAGGATAGGATAGGATAGAGGATAGGATAGGATAGAGGATAGGATAGGATAGAGGATAGGATAGGATAGAGGATAGGATAGGATAGGGGATAGGATAGGATAGAGGATAGGATAGAGGATAGTATAGGATAGAGGATAGGATAGAATAGAGGATAGGATAGGATAAAGGATAGGATAGGATAGCGGATAGGATAGGATAGGATAGAGGATAGGATAGGATAGAGGATAGGATAGAGGATAGGATAGGATAGAGGATAGGATAGGATAGAGGATAGGATAGGATAGAGGATAGGATAGGTAATTGGATAGGATAGAGTATAGGATAAGGTAGAGGATAGGATAGGATAGAGGATATAATAGGATAGAGGATATGATAGGATAGAGGATAGGATAGGATAGAGGATAGGATAGGATAGAGGATAGGATAGGATAGAGGATAGGATAGGATAGAGGATAGGATAGGATAGAGGATAGGATAGAGGATAGGATAGGATAGAGGATAGGATAGGATAGAGGATAGGATAGGATACAGGATAGTATAGGATACAGGATAGGATAGGATAGAGGATAGGATAGAGTATAGGATAGGATAGAGGATAGGATAGGATAGAGGATCGGATAGAAGATAGGATAGGATAGAGGATAGGATAGGATAGAGGATAGTATATGATAGAGGATAGGATAGAATAGAGGATAGGATAGGATAGAGGATAGGATAGGATAGAGGATAGGTTAGAGGATAGGATAGAGGATAGGATAGAGGATAGGATAGAGGATAGGATAGGATAGAGGATAGGATATGATAGAGGATAGGATAGGATAGGATAGAGGATAGGATAGGATAGGATAGAGGATAGGATAGGATAGAGGATAGGATAGAGGATAGGATAGAGGATAGGATAGAGGGTTAGGATAGAGGATCGGATAGAGGATAGGATAGGATAGAGGAAAGGATATAATAGAGGATAGGATAGGTAATTGGATAGGATAGAGGATAGGATAAGGTAGAGGATAGTATAGGATAGAGGATAGGATAGGATAGAGGATAGGATCGGATAAAGGATAGGATAGGATAGAGGATAGGATAGGATAGAGGATAGGATAGAGGATAGTATAGGATAGAGGATAGGATAGAATAGAGGATAGGATAGGATAAAGGATAGGATAGGATAGCGGATAGGATAGGATAGGATAGAGGATAGGATAGGATAGAGGATAGGATAGAGGATAGTATAGGATAGAGGATAGGATAGGATAGAGGATAGGATAGGATAGAGGATAGGATAGGATAGAGGATAGGATAGGATAGAGGATAGGATAGGTAATTGGATAGGATAGAGTATAGGATAAGGTAGAGGATAGGATAGGATAGAGGATATAATAGGATAGAGGATATGATAGGATAGAGGATAGGATAGGATATAGGATAGGATAGGATAGAGGATAGGATAGGATAGAGGATAGGATAGGATAGAGGATAGGATAGGATAGAGGATAGGATAGAGGATAGGATAGGATAGAGGATAGGATAGGATAGAGGATAGGATAGGATAGAGGATAGGATAGGATAGAGGATAGGATAGGATAGAGGATAGGATAGGATAGAGGATAGGATAGGATAGAGGATAGGATAGGATAGAGGATAGGATAGGATAGAGGATAGGATAGGATAGAGGATAGGATAGGATAGAGGATAGGATAGGATAGAGGATAGGATAGGATAGAGGATAGGATAGGATAGAGGATAGGATAGGATAGAGGATAGGATAGGATAGAGGATAGGATAGGATAGAGGATAGGATAGGATAGAGGATAGGATAGGATAGAGGATAGGATAGGATAGAGGATAGGATAGGATAGAGGATAGGATAGAGGATAGGATAGAGGATAGGATAGAGGATAGGATAGGATAGAGGATAGGATAGGATAGAGGATAGGATAGAGGATAGGATAGGATAGAGGATAGGATAGGATAGAGGATAGGATAGGATAGAGGATAGGATAGGATAGAGGATAGGATAGGATAGAGGATAGGATAGGATAGAGGATAGGATAGGATAGAGGATAGGATAGGATAGAGTATATGATAGGATAGAGGATAGGATAGGATAGAGGATAGGATAGAGGATAGGATAGAGGATAGGATAGGATAGAGGATAGGATAGGATAGAGGATAGGATAGGATAGAGGATAGGATAGGATAGAGGATAGGATAGGATAGAGGATAGGATAGGATAGAGGATAGGATAGGATAGAGGATAGGATAGGATAGAGGATAGGATAGGATAGAGGATAGGATAGGATAGAGGATAGGATAGGATAGAGGATAGGATAGAGGATAGGATAGGATAGAGGATAGGATAGGATAGAGGATAGGATAGGATAGAGGATAGGATAGGATAGAGGATAGGATAGAGGATAGGATAGAGGGTAGGATAGAGGATCGGATAGAGGATAGGATAGGATAGAGGAAAGGATATAATAGAGGATAGGATAGGTAATTGGATAGGATAGAGGATAGGATAAGGTAGAGGATAGTATAGGATAGAGGATAGGATAGGATAGAAGATAGGATCGGATAAAGGATAGGATAGGATAGAGGATAGGATAGGATAGAGGATAGGATAGGATAGAGGATCGGATAGAGGATAGGATAGAATAGAGGATACGATAGGATAGAGGATAGGATAAGAAAGAGGGTAGGATAGGATAGAGGATAGGATAGGATAGAGGATAGGATAGGATAGAGGATAGGATAGGATAGAGGATAGGATAGGATAGAGGATAGGATAGGATAGAGGATAGGATAGGATAGAGGATAGGATAGGATAGAGGATAGGATAGGATAGAGGATAGGATAGGATAGAGGATAGGATAGAGGATAGGATAGAGGGTAGGATAGAGAATCGGATAAAGGATAGGATAGGATAGAGGAAAGGATATAATAGAGGATAGGATAGGTAATTGGATAGGATAGAGGATAGGATAAGGTAGAGGATAGTATAGGATAGAGGATAGGATAGGATAGAAGATAGGATCGGATAAAGGATAGGATAGGATAGAGGATAGGATACGATAGATGATAGGATAGGATAGAGGATAGGATAGGATAGAGGATAGGATAGGATAGAGGATAGGATAGGATAGAGGATAGGATAGGATAGAGGATAGGATAGGATAGAGGATAGGATAGGATAGAGGATAGGATAGGATAGAGGATAGGATAGGATAGAGGATAGGATAGGATAGAGGATAGGATAGGATAGAGGATAGGATAGGATAGAGGATAGGATAGGATAGAGGATAGGATAGGATAGAGGATAGGATAGGATAGAGGATAGGATAGGATAGAGGATAGGATAGAGGATAGGATAGAGGGTAGGATAGAGAATCGGATAAAGGATAGGATAGGATAGAGGAAAGGATATAATAGAGGATAGGATAGGTAATTGGATAGGATAGAGGATAGGATAAGGTAGAGGATAGTATAGGATAGAGGATAGGATAGGATAGAAGATAGGATCGGATAAAGGATAGGATAGGATAGAGGATAGGATACGATAGATGATAGGATAGGATAGAGGATAGGATAGGATAGAGGATAGGATAGGATAGAGGATAGGATAGGATAGAGGATAGGATAGGATAGAGGATAGGATAGGATAGAGGATAGGATAGGATAGAGGATAGGATAGGATAGAGGATAGGATAGGATAGAGGATAGGATAGGATAGAGGATAGGATAGGATAGAGGATAGGATAGGATAGTGGATAGGATAGGATAGAGGATAGGATAGAGGATAGGATAGGATAGAGGATAGGATAGGATAGAGGATAGGATAGGATAGAGGATAGGATAGAGGATAGGATAGAGGATAGGATAGGATAGAGGATAGGATAGGATAGAGGATAGGATAGGATAGAGGATAGGATAGGATAGAGGATAGGATAGGATAGAGGATAGGATAGGATAGAGGATAGGATAGGATAGAGGATAGGATAGGATAGAGGATAGGATAGGATAGAGGATAGGATAGGATAGAGGATAGGATAGGATAGAGGATAGGATAGGATAGAGGATAGGATAGGATAGAGGATAGGATAGGATAGAGGATAGGATAGGATAGAGGATAGGATAGGATAGAGGATAGGATAGGATAGGATAGAGGATATAATAGGATTGAGGAAAGGATAGGATAGAGGATAGGATAGGATAGAGGATAGGATAGAGGATATAATAGGATTGAGGAAAGGATAGGATAGAGGATAGGATAGGAAAGAGGATAGGACAGGATAGAGGATAGGATAGGATAGAGGATAGGATAGGATAGAGGATAGGATAGGATAGAGGATAGAATAGGATAGAGGATAGGATAGGATAGAGGATAGGATAGAGGATAGGATAGAGTATAGGATGGAGGATAGGATAGAGGGTAGGATAGAGGGTCGGATAGAGGATAGGATAGGATAGAGGAAAGGATATAATAGAGGATAGGATAGGTAATTGGATAGGATAGAGGATAGGATAAGGTAGAGGATAGTATAGGATAGAGGATAGGATAGGATAGAGGATAGGATAGGATAGAGGATAGGATAGGATAGAGGATAGGATAGGATAGAGGATAGGATAGGATAGAGGATAGGATAGGATAGAGGATAGGATAGGATAGAGGATAGGATAGAGGATAGGATAGAGGATAGGATAGAGGATAGGATAGGATAGAGGATAGGATAGGATAGAGGATAGGATAGAGGATAGGATAGGATAGAGGATAGGATAGGATAGAGGATAGGATAGGATAGAGGATAGGATAGGATAGAGGATAGGATAGGATAGAGGATAGGATAGGATAGAGGATAGGATAGGATAGAGTATATGATAGGATAGAGGATAGGATAGGATAGAGGATAGGATAGAGGATAGGATAGAGGATAGGATAGGATAGAGGATAGGATAGGATAGAGGATAGGATAGGATAGAGGATAGGATAGGATAGAGGATAGGATAGGATAGAGGATAGGATAGGATAGAGGATAGGATAGGATAGAGGATAGGATAGGATAGAGGATAGGATATAATAGAGGATAGGATAGGTAATTGGATAGGATAGAGGATAGGATAAGGTAGAGGATAGTATAGGATAGAGGATAGGATAGGATAGAAGATAGGATCGGATAAAGGATAGGATAGGATAGAGGATAGGATAGGATAGAGGATAGGATAGGATAGAGGATCGGATAGAGGATAGGATAGAATAGAGGATACGATAGGATAGAGGATAGGATAGGAAAGAGGGTAGGATAGGATAGAGGATAGGATAGGATAGAGGATAGGATAGGATAGAGGATAGGATAGGATAGAGGATAGGATAGGATAGAGGATAGGATAGGATAGAGGATAGGATAGGATAGAGGATAGGATAGGATAGAGGATAGGATAGGATAGAGGATAGGATAGGATAGAGGATAGGATAGAGGATAGGATAGAGGGTAGGATAGAGAATCGGATAAAGGATAGGATAGGATAGAGGAAAGGATATAATAGAGGATAGGATAGGTAATTGGATAGGATAGAGGATAGGATAAGGTAGAGGATAGTATAGGATAGAGGATAGGATAGGATAGAAGATAGGATCGGATAAAGGATAGGATAGGATAGAGGATAGGATACGATAGAGGATAGGATAGGATAGAGGATAGGATAGGATAGAGGATAGGATAGGATAGAGGATAGGATAGGATAGAGGATAGGATAGGATAGAGGATAGGATAGGATAGAGGATAGGATAGGATAGAGGATAGGATAGGATAGAGGATAGGATAGGATAGAGGATAGGATAGGATAGAGGATAGGATAGGATAGAGGATAGGATAGAGGATAGGATAGAGGGTAGGATAGAGGATCGGATAGAGGATAGGATAGGATAGAGGAAAGGATATAATAGAGGATAGGATAGGTAATTGGATAGGATAGAGGATAGGATAAGGTAGAGGATAGTATAGGATAGAGGATAGGATAGGATAGAAGATAGGATCGGATAAAGGATAGGATAGGATAGAGGATAGGATAGGATAGAGGATAGGATAGGATAGAGGATCGGATAGAGGATAGGATAGAATAGAGGATACGATAGGATAGAGGATAGGATAGGAAAGAGGGTAGGATAGGATAGAGGATAGGATAGGATAGAGGATAGGATAGGATAGAGGATAGGATAGGATAGAGGATAGGATAGGATAGAGGATAGGATAGGATAGAGGATAGGATAGGATAGAGGATAGGATAGGATAGAGGATAGGATAGGATAGAGGATAGAATAGAGGATAGGATAGAGGGTAGGATAGAGAATCGGATAAAGGATAGGATAGGATAGAGGAAAGGATATAATAGAGGATAGGATAGGTAATTGGATAGGATAGAGGATAGGATAAGGTAGAGGATAGTATAGGATAGAGGATAGGATAGGATAGAAGATAGGATCGGATAAAGGATAGGATAGGATAGAGGATAGGATACGATAGAGGATAGGATAGGATAGAGGATAGGATAGGATAGAGGATAGGATAGGATAGAGGATAGGATAGGATAGAGGATAGGATAGGATAGAGGATAGGATAGGATAGAGGATAGGATAGGATAGAGGATAGGATAGGATAGAGGATAGGATAGAGGATAGGATAGAGGGTAGGATAGAGAATCGGATAAAGGATAGGATAGGATAGAGGAAAGGATATAATAGAGGATAGGATAGGTAATTGGATAGGATAGAGGATAGGATAAGGTAGAGGATAGTATAGGATAGAGGATAGGATAGGATAGAAGATAGGATCGGATAAAGGATAGGATAGGATAGAGGATAGGATACGATAGAGGATAGGATAGGATAGAGGATAGGATAGGATAGAGGATAGGATAGGATAGAGGATAGGATAGGATAGAGGATAGGATAGGATAGAGGATAGGATAGGATAGAGGATAGGATAGGATAGAGGATAGGATAGGATAGAGGATAGGATAGGATAGAGGATAGGATAGGATAGAGGATAGGATAGGATAGAGGATAGGATAGGATAGAGGATAGGATAGGATAGAGGATAGGATAGGATAGAGGATAGGATAGGATAGAGGATAGGATAGGATAGAGGATAGGATAGAGGATAGGATAGGATAGAGGATAGGATAGGATAGAGGATAGGATAGGATAGAGGATAGGATAGGATAGAGGATAGGATAGAGGATAGGATAGAGGATAGGATAGGATAGAGGATAGGATAGGATAGAGGATAGGATAGGATAGAGGATAGGATAGGATAGAGGATAGGATAGAGGATAGGATAGGATAGAGGATAGGATAGGATAGAGGATAGGATAGGATAGAGGATAGGATAGGATAGAGTATTATGATAGGATAGAGGATAGGATAGGATAGAGGATAGGATAGAGGATAGGATAGAGGATAGGATAGGATAGGATAGAGGATATAATAGGATTGAGGAAAGGATAGGATAGAGGATAGGATAGGATAGAGGATAGGATAGAGGATAGAATAGGATTGAGGAAAGGATAGGATAGAGGATAGGATAGGAAAGAGGATAGGACAGGATAGAGGATAGGATAGGATAGAGGATAGGATAGGATAGAGGATAGGATAGGATAGAGGATAGAATAGGATAGAGGATAGGATAGGATAGAGGATAGGATAGAGGATAGGATAGAGTATAGGATAGAGGATAGGATAGGATAAAGGATAGGATTGGATAGAGGATAGGATAGGATAGGATAGATGATAGGATAGGATAGAGGATAGGATAGAGGATAGTATAGGATAGAGGATAGGATAGGATAGAGGATAGGATAGGATAGAGGATAGGATAGGATAGAGGATAGGATAGAGGATAGGATAGAGGATAGGATAGAGGATAGGATAGAGGATAGGATAGGATAGAGGATAGGATAGGATAGAGGATAGGATGGGATAGAGGATAGGATAGGAAAAAGTATAGGATAGGATAGGATAGAGGATAGGATAGGATAGAGGATAGGATAGAATAGAGGATAGGATTGGATAGAGGATAGGATAGGATAGAGAATATAATAGGATAGAGGATATAATAGGATTGAGGAAAGGATAGGATAGAGGATAGGATAGGATAGAGGATAGGATAGGAAAGAGGATAGGAGAGGGTAGAGGATAGGATAGGATAGAGGATAGGATAGGATAGAGGATAGGATAGGATAGAGGATAGAATAGGATAGAGGATAGGATAGGATAGAGGATAGGATAGGATAGAGGAAAGGATATAATAGAGGATAGGATAGGTAATTGGATAGGATAGAGGATAGGATAAGGTAGAGGATAGTATAGGATAGAGGATAGGATAGGATAGAGGATAGGATCGGATAAAGGATAGGATAGGATAGAGGATAGGATAGGATAGAGGATAGGATAGGATAGAGGATAGGATAGGATAGAGGATAGGATAGGATAGCGGATAGGATAGGATAGAGGATAGGATAGGATACAGGATAGAATAGGATACAGGATAGGATAGGATAGAGGATAGGATAGAGGATAGGATAGGATAGAGGATCGGATAGAAGATAGGATAGGATAGTGGATAGGATAGGATAGAGGATAGTATATGATAGAGGATAGGATAGAATAGAGGATAGGATAAGATAGAGGATAGGATAGGATAGAGGATAGGTTAGAGGATAGGATAGAGGATAGGATAGAGGATAGGATAGAGGATAGGATAGGATAGAGGATAGGATATGATAGAGGATAGGATAGGATAGGATAGAGGATAGGATAGGATAGGATAGAGGATAGGATAGGATAGAGGATAGGATAGAGGATAGGATAGAGGATAGGATAGAGGGTAGGATAGAGGATCGGATAGAGGATAGGATAGGATAGAGGAAAGGATATAATAGAGGACAGGATAGGTAATTGGATAGGATAGAGGATAGGATAAGGTAGAGGATAGTATAGGATAGAGGATAGGATAGGATAGAGGATAGGATCGGATAAAGGATAGGATAGGATAGAGGATAGGATAGGATAGAGGATAGGATAGGATAGAGGATAGGATAGGATAGAGGATAGGATAGGATAGAGGATAGGATAGGATAGAGGATAGGATAGGATAGAGGATAGGATAGAGGATAGTATAGGATAGAGGATAGGATAGAATAGAGGATAGGATAGGATAAAGGATAGGATAGGATAGCGGATAGGATAGGATAGGATAGAGGATAGGATAGGATAGAGGATAGGATAGAGGATAGTATAGGATAGAGGATAGGATAGGATAGAGGATAGGATAGGATAGAGGATAGGATAGGATAGAGGATAGGATAGGTAATTGGATAGGATAGAGTATAGGATAAGGTAGAGGATAGGATAGGATAGAGGATATAATAGGATAGAGGATATGATAGGATAGAGGATAGGATAGGATAGAGGATAGGATAGGATAGAGGATAGGATAGGATAGAGGATAGGATAGGAAAGAGGATAGGATAGGATAGAGGATAGGATAGAGGATAGGATAGGATAGAGGATAGGATAGGATAGAGGATAGGATAGGATACAGGATAGGATAGGATACAGGATAGGATAGGATAGAGGATAGGATAGAGTATAGGATAGGATAGAGGATAGGATAGGATAGAGGATCGGATAGAAGATAGGATAGGATAGAGGATAGGATAGGATAGAGGATAGTATATGATAGAGGATAGGATAGAATAGAGGATAGGATAGGATAGAGGATAGGATAGGATAGAGGATAGGTTAGAGGATAGGATAGAGGATAGGATAGAGGATAGGATAGAGGATAGGATAGGATAGAGGATAGGATATGATAGAGGATAGGATAGGATAGGATAGAGGATAGGATAGGATAGGATAGAGGATAGGATAGGATAGAGGATAGGATAGAGGATAGGATAGAGGATAGGATAGAGGGTTAGGATAGAGGATCGGATAGAGGATAGGATAGGATAGAGGAAAGGATATAATAGAGGATAGGATAGGTAATTGGATAGGATAGAGGATAGGATAAGGTAGAGGATAGTATAGGATAGAGGATAGGATAGGATAGAGGATAGGATCGGATAAAGGATAGGATAGGATAGAGGATAGGATAGGATAGAGGATAGGATAGAGGATAGTATAGGATAGAGGATAGGATAGAATAGAGGATAGGATAGGATAAAGGATAGGATAGGATAGCGGATAGGATAGGATAGGATAGAGGATAGGATAGGATAGAGGATAGGATAGAGGATAGTATAGGATAGAGGATAGGATAGGATAGAGGATAGGATAGGATAGAGGATAGGATAGGATAGAGGATAGGATAGGTAATTGGATAGGATAGAGTATAGGATAAGGTAGAGGATAGGATAGGATAGAGGATATAATAGGATAGAGGATATGATAGGATAGAGGATAGGATAGGATATAGGATAGGATAGGATAGAGGATAGGATAGGATAGAGGATAGGATAGGATAGAGGATAGGATAGGATAGAGGATAGGATAGAGGATAGGATAGGATAGAGGATAGGATAGGATAGAGGATAGGATAGGATAGAGGATAGGATAGGATAGAGGATAGGATAGGATAGAGGATAGGATAGGATAGAGGATAGGATAGGATAGAGGATAGGATAGGATAGAGGATAGGATAGGATAGAGGATAGGATAGGATAGAGGATAGGATAGGATAGAGGATAGGATAGGATAGAGGATAGGATAGGATAGAGGATAGGATAGGATAGAGGATAGGATAGGATAGAGGATAGGATAGGATAGAGGATAGGATAGGATAGAGGATAGGATAGGATAGAGGATAGGATAGGATAGAGGATAGGATAGGATAGAGGATAGGATAGGATAGAGGATAGGATAGGATAGAGGATAGGATAGGATAGAGGATAGGATAGGATATAGGATAGGATAGGATAGAGGATAGGATAGGATAGAGGATAGGATAGAGGATAGGATAGAGGATAGGATAGGATAGAGGATAGGATAGGATAGAGGATAGGATAGAGGATAGGATAGGATAGAGGATAGGATAGGATAGAGGATAGGATAGGATAGAGGATAGGATAGGATAGAGTATATGATAGGATAGAGGATAGGATAGGATAGAGGATAGGATAGAGGATAGGATAGAGGATAGGATAGAGGATAGGATAGGATAGAGGATAGGATAGGATAGAGGATAGGATAGGATAGAGGATAGGATAGGATAGAGGATAGGATAGGATAGAGGATAGGATAGGATAGAGGATAGGATAGGATAGAGGATAGGATAGGATAGAGGATAGGATAGAGGATAGGATAGGATAGAGGATAGGATAGGATAGAGGATAGGATAGGATAGAGGATCGGATAGAGGATAGGATAGAATAGAGGATACGATAGGATAGAGGATAGGATAGGAAAGAGGGTAGGATAGGATAGAGGATAGGATAGAATAGAGGATAGGATAGGATAGAGGATAGGTTAGAGGATAGGTTAGAGGATAGGATAGAGGATAGGATAGAGGATAGGATAGAGGATAGGATAGGATAGAGGATAGGATATGATAGAGGATAGGATAGGATAGAGGATAGGATAGGATAGAGGATAGGATAGGATAGAGGATAGGATAGGATAGAGGATAGGATAGGATTGAGGATAGGATAGGATAGAGGATATAATAGGATTGAGGAAAGGATAGGATAGAGGATAGGATAGGATAGAGGATAGGATAGGATAGAGGATGGGATAGGAAAGAGGGTAGGATAGGATCGAGGATAGGATAGGATAGAGGATAGGATAGGAATGAGGATAGGATAGGGTTGAGGACAGGATAGGATAGAGGATAGGATAGGATAGAGGATAGGATAGGGTAGAGGATAGGATAGGATAGAGGATAGGATAGGATAGGATAGAGGATATAATAGGATTGAGGAAAGGATAGGATAGAAGATAGGATAGGATAGAGGATAGGATAGGATAGAGGATAGAATAGGATTGAGGAAAGGATAGGATAGAGGATAGGATAGGAAAGAGGATAGGACAGGATAGAGGATAGGATAGGATAGAGGATAGGATAGGATAGAGGATAGGATAGGATAGAGGATAGAATAGGATAGAGGATAGGATAGGATAGAGGATAGGATAGAGGATAGGATAGAGTATAGGATAGAGGATAGGATAGAGGGTAGGATAGAGGATCGGATAGAGGATAGGATAGGATAGAGGAAAGGATATAATAGAGGATAGGATAGGTAATTGGATAGGATAGAGGATAGGATAAGGTAGAGGATAGTATAGGATAGAGGATAGGATAGGATAGAGGATAGGATAGGATAGAGGATAGGATAGGATAGAGGATAGTATAGGATAGAGGATAGGATAGAATAGAGGATAGGATAGGATAAAGGATAGGATAGGATAGCGGATAGGATAGGATAGGATAGAGGATAGGATAGGATAGAGGATAGGATAGAGGATAGTATAGGATAGAGGATAGGATAGGATAGAGGATAGGTTAGGATAGAGGATAGGATAGGATAGAGGATAGGATAGGATAGAGGATAGGATAGGATAGAGGATAGGATAGGATAGAGGATAGGATAGAGGATAGGATAGAGGATAGGATAGGATAGAGGATAGGATAGGATAGAGGATATGATAGGATAGAGGATAGGATAGGATAGAGGATAGGATAGGATAGACGATAGGATAGGATAGGATAGAGGATATAATAGGATTGAGGAAAGGATAGGATAGAGGATAGGATAGGATAGAGGATAGGATAGGATAGAGGATAGGATAGAGGATATAATAGGATTGAGGAAAGGATAGGATAGAGGATAGGATAGGAAAGAGGATAGGACAGGATAGAGGATAGGATAGGATAGAGGATAGGATAGGATAGAGGATAGGATAGGATAGAGGATAGAATAGGATAGAGGATAGGATAGGATAGAGGATAGGATAGAGGATAGGATAGAGTATAGGATAGAGGATAGGATAGAGGGTAGGATAGAGGATCGGATAGAGGATAGGATAGGATAGAGGAAAGGATATAATAGAGGATAGGATAGGTAATTGGATAGGATAGAGGATAGGATAAGGTAGAGGATAGTATAGGATAGAGGATAGGATAGGATAGAGGATAGGATAGGATAGAGGATAGGATAGGATAGAGGATAGGATAGGATAGAGGATAGTATAGGATAGAGGATAGGATAGAATAGAGGATAGGATAGGATAAAGGATAGGATAGGATAGCGGATAGGATAGGATAGGATAGAGGATAGGATAGGATAGAGGATAGGATAGAGGATAGTATAGGATAGAGGATAGGATAGGATAGAGGATAGGTTAGGATAGAGGATAGGATAGGATAGAGGATAGGATAGGATAGAGGATAGGTTAGAGGATAGGATAGAGGATAGGATAGAGGATAGGATAGAGGATAGGATAGGATAGAGGATAGGATATGATAGAGGATAGGATAGGATAGGATAGAGGATAGGATAGGATAGGATAGAGGATAGGATAGGATAGAGGATAGGATAGAGGATAGGATAGAGGATAGGATAGAGGGTAGGATAGAGGATCGGATAGAGGATAGGATAGGATAGAGGAAAGGATATAATAGAGGACAGGATAGGTAATTGGATAGGATAGAGGATAGGATAAGGTAGAGGATAGTATAGGATAGAGGATAGGATAGGATAGAGGATAGGATCGGATAAAGGATAGGATAGGATAGAGGATAGGATAGGATAGAGGATAGGATAGGATAGAGGATAGGATAGGATAGAGGATAGGATAGGATAGAGGATAGGATAGGATAGAGGATAGGATAGGATAGAGGATAGGATAGAGGATAGTATAGGATAGAGGATAGGATAGAATAGAGGATAGGATAGGATAAAGGATAGGATAGGATAGCGGATAGGATAGGATAGGATAGAGGATAGGATAGGATAGAGGATAGGATAGAGGATAGTATAGGATAGAGGATAGGATAGGATAGAGGATAGGATAGAGGATAGTATAGGATAGAGGATAGGATAGGATAGAGGATAGGATAGGATAGAGGATAGGATAGGATAGAGGATAGGATAGGTAATTGGATAGGATAGAGTATAGGATAAGGTAGAGGATAGGATAGGATAGAGGATATAATAGGATAGAGGATATGATAGGATAGAGGATAGGATAGGATAGAGGATAGGATAGGATAGAGGATAGGATAGGATAGAGGATAGGATAGGAAGAGGATAGGATAGGATAGAGGATAGGATAGAGGATAGGATTAGGATAGAGGATAGGATAGGATAGAGGATAGGATAGGATACAGGATAGGATAGGATACAGGATAGGATAGGATAGAGGATAGGATAGAGTATAGGATAGGATAGAGGATAGGATAGGATAGAGGATCGGATAGAAGGATAGGATAGGATAGAGGATAGGATAGGATAGAGGATAGTATATGATAGAGGATAGGATAGAATAGAGGATAGGATAGGATAGAGGATAGGATAGGATAGAGGATAGGTTAGAGGATAGGATAGAGGATTGGTGTGGTGTGTGGTGTGGTGTGGTGTGTGGTGTGGTGTGGTGTGTGGTGTGGTGTGGTGTGGTGTGTGGTGTGGAGTGGTGTGGTGTGTGGTGTGGTGTGGTGTGTGGTGTGGTGTGTGGTGTGGTGTGTGGAGTGGTGTGTGGGGGGTGGTGTGTGGAGAGGTGTGTGGTGTGGTGTGGTGTGTGGTTTGGTGTGTTGTGTGGTGTGGTGTGGGTTGGGGTGTGGTGTGTGGTGTGGTGTTGGGTGTGGTGTGGTGTGGTGTGTGGTGTGAGAGCGAGGGGCCGACGAAGACGGGGGGGGGGGGTGTGTGTGTGAAGAGTGAAGTGTAGTGAAGAGTAAGGTGAAGTGAAGAGTGAAGTGAATTGGTAAGTGAAGTGAAGAGTGGTGTGAAGGGAAGAGTGAAGTGAAGTGAAGAGTGAAGTGAAGAGTGAAGTTAAAGAGTGAGTGAAGAGTGAAGTGAAGAGTGAAGTGAAGAGTGAAGTGAAGTGAAGAGTGAAGTGAAGTGAAGTGAAGAGTGAAGTGAAGTGAAGTGAAGAGTGATGTGAAGTGAAGAGTGAAGTGAAGTGAAGAGTGAAGTGAAGAGTGAAGTGAAGAGTGAAGTGAAGAGTTAAGTGAAGAGTGAAGTGAAGTGAAGAGTGAAGTGAAGTGAAGAGTGGAGTGAAGTGAAGAGTGATGTGTAGTGAAGAAGCTGAAGTGAAGTGAAGAGTGAAGTGAAGTGAGGAGTGAAGTGAAGAGTGAAGTGAAGTGAAGAGTGAAGTGAAGTGTAGAGTGAAGTGAAGAGTGAAGTGAAGTGAAGGGTGAAGTGAAGTGAAGGGTGAAGTGAAGTGAAGAGTGAAGTGAAGTGAAGAGTGAAGTGAAGTGAAGAGTGAAGTGAAGAGAAGAGTGAAGTGAAGTGAAGAGGGAAGTGAAGTGAAGAGTGAAGTGAAGTGAAGAGTGAAGTGAAGTGAAGAGTGAAGTGAAGTGAAGAGTGAAGTGATGTGAAGAGTGAAGTGGTGTGAAGAGTGAAGTGAAGTGAAGAGTAAGGTGAAGCTGTAGAGTGAAGTGAATTGGTAAGTGAAGTGAAGAGTGAAGTGAAGTGAAGAGTGAAGTGAAGTGAAGAGTGAAGTGAAGTGAAGAGTGAAGTGTAGTGAAGAGTGAAGTGAAGAGTGAAGTGAAGTGAAGAGTGAAGTGTAGTGAAGAGTGAAGTGAAGAGTGAAGTGAAGTGAAGAGTGAAGTGAAGTGAAGTGAAGAGTGAAGTGAAGTGAAGGGTGAAGTGAAGTGAAGAGTGGAGTGAAGTGAAGAGTGAAGTGTAGTGAAGAGTGAAGTGAAGAGTGAAGTGAAGTGAAGAGTGAAGTGAAGTGAAGAGTGAAGTGAAGTGAAGAGTGAAGTGAAGTGAAGAGTGAAGTGAAGTGAAGAGTGAAGTGAAGTGAAGAGTGAAGTGAAGTGAAGGGTGAAGTGAAGTGAAGAGTGAAGTGAAGTGAAGAGTGAAGTGTAGTGAAGAGTAAGGTGAAGTGAAGAGTGAAGTGAATTGGTAAGTGAAGGGAAGAGTGGAGTGAAGGGAAGAGTGAAGTGAAGTGAAGAGTGAGTGAAGAGTGAAGTAAAGAGTGAAGTGAAGAGTGAAGTGAAGAGTGAAGTGAAGAGTGAAGTGAAGTGAAGAGTGAAGTGAAGTGAAGTGAAGAGTGAAGTGAAGTGAAGTGAAGAGTGATGTGAAGTGAAGAGTGAAGTGAAGTGAAGAGTGAAGTGAAGAGTGAAGTGAAGAGTGAAGTGAAGAGTTAAGTGAAGAGTGAAGTGAAGTGAAGAGTGAAGTGAAGTGAAGAGTGAAGTTAAGTGAAGAGTGAAGTGAAGTGAAGAGTGAAGTGTAGTGAAGAGTGAAGTGAAGAGTGAAGTGAAGTGAAGAGTGAAGTGAAGTGAAGTGAAGAGTGAAGTGAAGTGAAGGGTGAAGTGAAGTGAAGAGTGGAGTGAAGTGAAGAGTGAAGTGTAGTGAAGAGTGAAGTGAAGTGAAGAGTGAAGTGAAGTGAAGAGTGAAGTGAAGTGAAGAGTGAAGTGAAGTGAAGAGTGAAGTGTAGTGAAGAGTAAGGTGAAGTGAAGAGTGAAGTGAATTGGTAAGTGAAGTGAAGAGTGGTGTGAAGGGAAGAGTGAAGTGAAGTGAAGAGTGAAGTGAAGAGTGAAGTAAAGAGTGAAGTGAAGAGTGAAGTGTAGAGTGAAGTGAAGAGTGAAGTGAAGAGTGAAGTGAAGTGAAGAGTGAAGTGGAGTGAAGAGTGAAGTGAAGTGAAGAGTGAAGTGAAGTGAAGAGTGAAGTGAAGTGAAGAGTGAAGGGAAGTGAAGAGGGAAGTGAAGTGAAGAGTGAAGTGAAGGGAAGATTGAAGTGGTAGTGAAGAGTGAAGTGAAGAGTGAAGTGAAGTGAAGAGTGAAGTGAAGTGAAGAGTGAAGTGAAGGGAAGATTGAAGTGGTGTGAAGAGTGAAGTGAAGTGAAGTGAGGAGTGAAGTGAAGTGAAGAGTGAAGTGAAGTGAAGAGTGAAGTGATGTGAAGAGTGAAGTGAAGTGAAGAGTGAAGTGAGTGAAGAGTGAAGTGAAGAGTGAAGAAGTGAAGTGAAGTGAAGAGTGAAGTGAAGTGAAGAGTGAAGTGAAGTGAAGAGTGAAGTGAAGTGAAGAGTGAAGTTAAGTGAAGAGTGAAGTGAAGTGAAGAGTGAAGTGTAGTGAAGAGTGAAGTGAAGAGTGAAGTGAAGTGAAGAGAGTGAAGTGAAGTGAAGAGTGAAGTGAAGTGAAGGGTGAAGTGAAGTGAAGAGTGGAGTGAAGTGAAGAGTGAAGTGTAGTGAAGAGTGAAGTGAAGTGAAGAGTGAAGTGAAGTGAAGAGTGAAGTGAAGTGAAGAGTGAAGTGTAGTGAAGAGTAAGGTGAAGTGAAGAGTGAAGTGAATTGGTAAGTGAAGTGAAGAGTGGTGTGAAGGGAAGAGTGAAGTGAAGTGAAGAGTGAAGTGAAGAGTGAAGTAAAGAGTGAAGTGAAGAGTGAAGTGTAGAGTGAAGTGAAGAGTGAAGTGAAGAGTGAAGTGAAGTGAAGAGTGAAGTGGAGTGAAGAGTGAAGTGAAGTGAAGAGTGAAGTGAAGTGAAGAGTGACGTGAAGTGAAGAGTGAAGGGAAGTGAAGAGGGAAGTGAAGTGAAGAGTGAAGTGAAGGGAGATTGAAGTGGAGGAAGAGTGAAGTGAAGTGAAGAGTGAAGTGAAGTGAGGAGTGAAGTGAAGGGAAGATTGAAGTGGTGTGAAGAGTGAAGTGAAGTGAAGTGAAGAGTGAAGTGAAGTGAAGAGTAAAGTGAAGTGAAGAGTGAAGTGAAGTGAAGAGTGAAGTGAAGGGAAGATTAAAGTGAAGTGAAGATGGAAGTGAAGTGAAGAGTGAAGTGAAGTGAAGAGTGAAGTGAAGTAAAGAGGGAAGTGAAATGAAGAGTGAAGTGAAGTGAAGAGTGAAGTGAAGTGAAGAGTGAAGTGAAGGGAAGATTGAAGTGGTGTGAAGAGTGAAGTGAAGTGAAGATTGAAGTGAAGTGAAGAGTGAAGTGAAGTGAAGAGTGAAGTGAAGTGAAGAGTGAAGTGAAGTGAAGAGTGAAGTGAAGTGAAGAGTGATGTGAAGTGAAGAGTGAAGTGAAGTGAAGAGTGAAGTGAAGAGTGAAGTGAAGAGTGAAGTGAAGAGTTAAGTGAAGAGTTAAGTGAAGAGTGAAGTGAAGTGAAGAGTGGAGTGAAGTGAAGAGTGAAGTGAAGTAAAGAGGGAAGTGAAGTGAAGAGTGAAGTGAGGTGAAGAGTGGAGTGAAGTGAAGAGTGAAGTGAAGAAGTGAAGTGAAGTGAAGAGTGAAGTGAAGTGAAGAGTGAAGTGAAGTGAAGAGTGAAGTGAAGAGTGAAGTGAAGTGAAGAGTGAAGTGAAGTGAAGAGTGAAGTGACAGTGAAGAGTGAAGTGAAGTGAAGAGTGAAGTGAAGTGAAGAGTGAAGTGAAGTGAAGAGTGACGTGAAGTGAAGAGTGAAGTGAAGTGAAGAGTGAAGTGAAGAGTGAAGTGAAGAGTGAAGTGAAGAGTGAAGTGAAGTGAAGAGTGAAGTGAAGTGTAGAGTGAAGTGAAGTGAAGAGTGAAGTGAAGTGAAGAGTGAAGTGAAGTGAAGAGTGAAGTGAAGTGAAGAGTGAAGTGAAGAGTGAAGTGAAGTGAAGACGGAGTGAAGTGAAGAGTGAAGTGAAGAGTGAAGTGAAAGAGTGAAGTGAAGTGAAGAGTGAAGTGAAGTGAAGTGTGAAGTGAAGTGAAGAGTGAAGTGACGTGAAGAGTGAAGTGAAGTGAAGAGTGAAGTGAAGTGAAGAGTGAAGTGAAGTGAAGAGTGAAGTGAAGTGAAGAGTGAAGTGAAGTGAAGAGTGAAGTGAAGTGAAGAGTGAAGTGAAGTGAAGAGTGAAGTGAAGTGAAGAGTGAAGTGAAGTGAAGAGTGAAGTGAAGTGAAGAGTGAAGTGAAGTGAAGAGTGAAGTGAAGTGAAGAGTGAAGAGAGTGAAGAGTGAAGTGAAGTGAAGTGAAGTGAGTGAGTGAAGTGAAGTGAAGAGTGAAGTGAAGTGAAGAGTGAAGTGAAGTGAAGAGTGAAGTGAAGTGAAGAGTGAAGTGAAGTGAAGAGTGAAGGAAGTGAAGAGTGAAGTGAAGTGAAGAGTGAAGTGAAGAGTGAAGTGAAGTGAAGAGTGAAGTGAAGTGAAGAGTGAAGTGAAGTGAAGAGTGAACGTGAAGTGAAGTGTGAGTGAAGTGAAGAGTGAAGTGCAGTGAGAGTGAAGTGGTGTGAAGAGTGAAGTGAAGTGAAGAGTCAGGTGAAGTGTAGAGTGAAGTGAATTGGTAAGTGAAGTGAAGAGTGAAGTGAAGTGAAGAGTGAAAGTGAAGTGAAGAGTGAAGTGAAGTGAAGAGTGAAGTGTAGTGAAGAGTGAAGTGAAGAGTGAAGTGAAGTGAAGAGGAAGTGAAGGTGAAGTGAAGAGTGAAGTGAAGTGAAGGGTGAAGTGAAGTGAAGAGTGGAGTGAAGTGAAGAGTGAAGTGTAGTGAAGAGTGAAGTGAAGAGTGAAGTGAAGTGAAGAGTGAAGTGAAGTGAAGGGTGAAGTGAAGTGAAGAGCTGAAGTGCAGTGAAGAGTGAAGCTGTCGTGAAGAGTAAGGTGAAGTGAAGAGTGAAGTGAATTGGTAAGTGAAGTGAAGAGAGGTGTGAAGGGAAGAGTGAAGTGAAGTGAAGAGTGAAGTGAAGAGTGAAGTTAAAGAGTGAAGTGAAGAGTGACAGTGAAGAGTGAAGTGAAGAGTGAAGTGAAGTGAAGAGTGAAGTGAAGTGAAGTGAAGAGTGAAGTGAGTGAAGTGAAGAGTGATGTGAAGTGAAGAGTGAAGTGAAGTGAAGAGTGAAGTGAAGAGTGAAGTGAAGAGTGAAGTGAGAGTAAGTGAAGAGTGAAGTGAAGTGAAGAGTGAAGTGAAGTGAAGAGTGGAGTGAAGTGAAGAGTGAAGTGTAGTGAAGAGTGAAGTGAAGTGAAGAGTGAAGTGAAGTGAGGAGTGAAGTGAAGAGTGAAGTGAAGTGAAGAGTGAAGTGAAGTGTAGAGTGAAGTGAAGAGTGAAGTGAAGTGAAGGGTGAAGTGAAGTGAAGGGTGAAGTGAAGTGAAGAGTGAAGTGAAGTGAAGAGTGAAGTGAAGTGAAGAGTGAAGTGAAGAGTGAAGTGAAGTGAAGAGGAAGTGAAGTGAAGAGTGAAGTGAAGTGAAGAGTGAAGTGAAGTGAAGAGTGAAGTGAAGTGAAGAGTGAAGTGATGTGAAGAGTGAAGTGGTGTGAAGAGTGAAGTGAAGTGAAGAGTAAGGTGAAGTGTAGACGTGAAGTGAATTCGGTAAGTGAAGTGAAGAGTGAAGTGAAGTGAAGAGTGAAGTGAAGTGAAGAGTGAAGTGAAGTGAGAGTGAAGTGTAGTGAAGAGTGAAGTGAGAGTGAAGTGAAGTGAAGAGTGAAGTGAAGTGAAGTGAAGAGTGAAGTGAAGTGAGGGTGAAGTGAAGTGAAGAGTGGAGTGAAGTGAAGATGAAGTGTAGGAAGAGTGAAGTGAAGAGTGAAGTGAAGTGAAGAGTGAAGTGAAGTGAAGAGTGAAGTGAAGTGAAGAGTGAAGTGAAAGTGAAGAGTGAAGTGAAGTGAAGAGTGAAGTGAAGTGAAGAGTGAAGTGAAGTGAAGGGTGAAGTGAAGTGAAGAGTGAAGTGAAGTGAAGAGTGAAGTGTAGTGAAGAGTAAGGTGAAGTGAAGAGTGAAGTGAATTGGTAAGTGAAGGGAAGAGTGGTGTGAAGGCGAAGAGTGAAGTGAAGAGAAGAGTGAAGTGAAGAGTGAAGTAAGAGTGAAGTGAAGAGTGAAGTGAAGAGTGAAGTGAAGAGTGAAGTGAAGTGAAGAGTGAAGTGAAGTGAAGTGAAGAGTGACGTGAAGTGAAGTGAAGAGTGATGTGAAGTGAAGTGAGTGAAGTGAAGAGTGAAGTGAAGAGTGAAGTGAAGAGTGCAGTGAAGAGTTAAAGTGAAGAGTGCAGTGAAGTGAAGAGTGAGGTGAAGTGAAGAGTGAGTGAAGTGAAGAGTGATGTGTAGTGAAGAGTGAAGAAGTGCATAGTGAAGTGAAGTGAGGAGTGAAGTGAAGAGTGACGTGAGTGAAGAGTGAAGTGAAGAGTGAAGTGAAGGGTGAAGTGGAGTGAAGGGTGAAGTGAAGTGAAGAGTGAAGTGAAGTGAAGAGTGAAGTGAAGTGAAGAGTGAAGTGAAGTGAAGAGTGAAGTGAAGGTAAGAGTGAAGTGAAGTGAAGAAGTGAAGTGAAGGGTGAAGTGAAGTGAAGAGTGAAGTGAAGTGAAGAGTGAAGGTGTAGTGAAGAGTAAGGTGAAGTGAAGAGTGAAGTGAATTGGTAAGTGAAGTGAAGAGTGGTGTGAAGGGAAGAGTGAAGTGAAGTGAAGAGTGAAGTGAAGTGAAGAGTGAAGTGGAGTGAAGAGTGAAGTGAAGTGAAGAGTGAAGTGAAGTGAAGAGTGAGTGAAGTGAAGAGTAAAGAGAAGTGAAGAGGGAAGTGAAGTGAAGAGTGAAGTGAAGTGAAGAGTGAAGTGAAGGGAAGATTGAAGTGGTGTGAAGAGTGAAGTGGTGTGGAGAGTGAAGTGAAGTGAAGAGTGAATTGAAGTGAAGAGTGGAGTGAAGTGAAGAGTGAAGTGAAGTGAAGAGTGAAGTGAAGTGAAGTGTAGGGGGAAGTGAAGTGAAGAGAGAAATGAAGTGAAGAGTGAAGTGAAGTGAAGAGTGAAGTGAAGTGAAGAGTGAAGTGAAGAGTGAAGTGAAGAGTGAAGTGAAGAGTGAAGTGAAGAGTGAAGCTGAAGTGAAGTGAAGTGAGAGAAGAGTGAAGTGAAGAGAAGAGTGAAGTGTAGTGCAGAGTGAAGTGAAGAGTGAAGTGAAGTGATGAGGTGAAGTGAAGTGAAGTGAAGAGTGAATTGAAGTGAAGGGTGAAGTGAAGTGAAGAGTGAAGTGTAGAGTGAAGTGAAGAGTGAAGTGAAGAGTGAAGTGAAGTGAAGAGTGAAGCTGGAGTGAAGAGTGAAGTGAAGTGAAGACGTGAAGTGAAGTGAAGGTGAAGTGAAGTGAAGAGTGAAGGGAAGTGAAGAGGGAAGTGAAGTGAAGAGTGAAGTGAAGGGAAGATTGAAGTGGAGTGAAGAGTGAAGTGAAGAGTGAAGTGAGTGAAGAGTGAAGTGAAGGGAAGATTGAAGTGGTGTGAAGAGTGAAGTGAAGTGAAGTGACAGAGTGAAGTGAAGAGTGAAGTGAAGAGTGAAGTGAAGTGAAGAGTGAAGTGATGTGTAGAGTGAAGTGAAGTGAAGAGTGACGTGAAGTGAAGAGTGAAGTGAAAGTGAAGTGAAGTGAAGTGAAGAGTGAAGTGAAGTGAAGAGTGAAGTGAAGTGAAGAGTGCAGTGCAGTGAAGAGTGAAGTGAAGTGAAGAGTGAAGTGAAGAGTGAAGTGAAGAGTGACGTGAAGTGACGAGTGAAGTGAAGAAGTGAAGTGAAGTGAAGAGTGAAGTGAAGTGAAGAGTGAAGTGCAGAGTGAAGTGAAGTGAAGAGTGAAGTGAAGTGAAGAGTGAAGTGAAGTGAAGAGTGCAAGTGAAGCTGAAGAGTGAAGTGAAGTGAAGATTGAAGTGAAGTGAAGAGTGAAGTGAAGTGAAGAGTGAAGTGAAGTGACGAGTGAAGTGAAGTGAAGAGTGAAGTGAAGTGAGAGTGAAGTGAAGTGAAGAGTGAAGTGAAGTGAAGAGTGAAGTGAAGTGAAGAGTGAAGTGAAGTGAAGAGTGAAGTGAAGTGAAGAGTGAAGTGAAGTGAAGAGTGGGTGAAGAGTGAAGTGAAGAAGGTGAAGTGAAGTGAGGAGTGAAGTGAAGTGAAGAGTGAATGTGTAGTGAAGAGTAAGGTGAAGTGAAGAGTGAAGTGAATTGGTAAGTGAAGTGAAGAGTGGTGTGAAGGGAAGAGTGAAGTGAAGTGAAGGGTGAAGTGGAGAGTGAAGTCAAGAGTGAAGTGAAGAGTGAAGTGAACGAGTGAAGTGAAGTGCAGAGTGAAGTGAAGTGAAGAGTGAAGTGAAGTGAAGAGTGAAGTGAAGTGAAGTGAAGTGAAGTGAAGAGTGAAGTGAAGTGAAGAGTGAAGTGAAGTGAAGAGTGAAGTGAAGTGAAGAGTGAGGTGAAGTGAAGAGTGAAGTGAGTTGAAGGACGTGAAGAGGAGTGAAGTGAAGTGAGAGTGCAGTGTAGTGAAGAGTAAGGTGAAGTGAAGCGTGAAGTGAATTGGTAAGTGAAGTGAAGAGTGGTGTGAAGGGAAGAGTGAAGTGAAGTGAAGGGTGAAGTGGAGAGTGAAGTAAGAGAGAAGTGAAGAGTGGAGTGAAGAGTGAAGTGAAGTGAAGAGTGAAGTGAAGTGAAGAGTGAGTGCAGTGAAGACGTGAAGTGAAGTGAAGAAGAAGAAGTGAAGTGAAGAGTGAAGTGAAGTGAAGAGTGAAGAGTGAAGTGAAGAGTGAAGTCGAAGTGAAGAGTGAAGTGAAGTAAGAGGAAGTGAAGTGAAGAGTGAAGTGAGTGAAGAGTGAAGTGCAGTGAAGAGTGAAGTGAAGAAGTGAAGTGAAGTGAAGAGTGAAGTGAAGTGAAGGTGAAGGAAGTGAAGGGTGAAGTGAGGAGTGAGTGAAGTGAAGAGTGAAGAGTAGAGAAGAGTAAGGTGAAGAGAGAGTGAAGTGAATGGTAAGTGAAGTGAAGAGTGGTGTGCCGGGAAGAGTGAAGTGAAAGTGAAGAGTGAAGTGAAGAGTGAAGTAAGAGTGAAGTGAAGAGTGAAGTGCAGAGTGAGAGAAGTGAAGAGTGAAGTGAAGAGAAGAGTGAAGTGAAGTGAAGAGTGACGTGAAGTGAAGCGTGAAGTGAAGTGAAGAGTGAAGTGAAGTGAAGAGTGAAGTGAGTGAAGAGTGAAGTGAAGTGAAGAGTGAAGTGAAGTGAAGAGTGAAGTGAAGTGAAGAGTGACAGTGAAGTGAAGAGTGAAGTGAAGTGAAGAGTGAAGTGAAGTGAAGAGTGAAGTGAAGTGAAGTGAAGTGAAGTGAAGTGAAGAGAGAAGTGAAGTGAAGAGTGAAGTGAAGAGAGAAGAGTGAAGTGAATTGGTACAGTGAAGTGAAGAGTGGTGAAGTGAAGGTGCGTGAAGTGAAGAGAGAAGTGAAGAAGTGGAGAGTGAAGTGAGAGTGAAGTGAAGTGAAGAGTGAAGTGAAGGTGAAGTGACGTGAAGAGTGAAGTGAAGTGAAGAGTGAAGTGAAGTGAAGAGAGTGAAGTGAAGAGTGAAGAAGGTGACGTGAAGTGAAGAGTGAAGTGAAGCTGAGAGTGAAGTGAAGAAGTGAAGTGAAGTGCAGAGTGAAGTGAAGTAAGAGTGAAGTGAAGTGAAGAGTGAAGTGAAGAGTGAAGAGTGAAGAAGTGAAGTGAAGAGTGAAGTGAGAAGTGAAGTGAAGTGAAGAAGTGAAGTGAAGGTGAAGAGTGAAGTGAAGTGAAAGAGTGAAGTGCAAGTGAAGAGTGAAGTGAAGTGAAGAGTGAAGTGAAGTGAGAGTAGGTGAAGTGAAGAGTGCAAGTGAATTGGTACACCTCTATCCTTATCCTAAGAGAAGTGAAGAGTGAGAAGTGAAGTGAAGAGTGAAGTGAGAACGTGAAGAGTGAAGGTGAAGTGCAAGTGAAAGAGTGAAGTGAAGTGAAGAGTGAAGTGACGTGAAGAGTGACGTGAAGTGAAGATGTGAAGTGAAGTGAAGAGTGAAGAGTGCAAGAGTGGAAGGAAGTGCAGAAGTGAAGAGTGAAGTGCAGTGAAGGAAGAAGAACGTGAAGTGAAGAGTGAAGTGAATGAAGAGTGAAGTGAAGTGAAGAGTGAACTTGAAGTGTAGCCTAAGTATCTACGTGAGTGAGAGCAGAGTGCAAGTGAAGTGAAGTGAAGAGATGAAGTGAAGTGAAGCAGTGAAGTGACAGTGCAGAAGTGAAGTGAAGTGAATGAAGTGAGAGTGCCGTCGAAGTACAATCCAGATCCTCTATCCTATCCTATCCTATCCTATACACTACCTATCCTTATCCTATCCCCTCTCCTATCTCCTCTATCCACCTCTAACCTATCCTCTATCCTATCCTCTATCCTATCCTATCCTCTATCCTATCCTATCCTCTATCCTATCCTATCCTCTATCCTATCCTCTATCCTAATCCTATCCTCTATCCTATCCTACTCTCCTATCCTATCCTACTATCCTCTACCTCTATCCTATCCTCCTCTATCCCTATCCACTAATCCCTATCCTATCCTCTATCCTATATCCTATCCTCCTATCCTATC
Source organism: Halictus rubicundus (assembly GCF_050948215.1). Taxonomy (NCBI): domain Eukaryota; kingdom Metazoa; phylum Arthropoda; class Insecta; order Hymenoptera; family Halictidae; genus Halictus; species Halictus rubicundus. The sequence goes on along the minus strand of NW_027489272.1, from coordinate 2,832 downwards.
CTATCCTACCTCTATCCTACCCTCTATCCTATCTCCATCCTATCACCTCCTATCCTCTATCCTCTATCCTATCCTCTATCCTATCCTATCCTCTATCCTATTCCTATCCTCTATCCTATCCTATCCTCTATCCTATCCTATCCTCTATCCTATCCTATCCTCTATCCTGTCCTATCCTCTTTCCTATCCTATCCTCTATCCTATCCTTTCCTCAATCCTATTATATCCTCTATCCTATCCTCTATCCTATCCTATCCTCTATCCTATCCTATCCTCATCCTATTCTATCCTCTATCCTATCCTATCCTATCCTCTATCCTATCCTATCCTCTATCCTATCCTATCCTCTATCCTATCCTATCCTCTATCCTATCCTATCCTCTATCCTATCCTATCCTCTATCCTATCCTATCCTCTATCCTATCCTATCCTCTATCCTATCCTATCCTCTATCCTATCCTATCCTCTATCCTATCCTATCCTCTATCCTATCCTATCCTCTATCCTATCCTATCCTCTATCCTATCCTATCCTCTATCCTATCCTATCCTCTATCCTATCCTATCCTCTATCTATCCTATCCTCTATCCTATCCTCTATCCTATCCTCTATCCTATCCTATCCTCTATCCTATCCTATCCTCCTATCCTATCCTCTATCCTATCCTCTATCCTATCCTATCCACTATCCTATCCTATCCTCTATCCTATCCTATCCTCTATCCTATCCTATCCTCTATCCTATCCTATCCTCTATCCTATCCTATCCTCTATCCTATCCTATCCTCTATCCTATCCTATCCTCTATCCTATCCTATCCTCTATCTATCCTATCCTCTATCCTATCCTATCCTCTATCCTATCCTATCCTCTATCCTATCCTATCATCTATCGTATCCTATCCTCTATCCTATCCTATCCTTTATCCGATCCTATCTTCTATCCTATCCTATCCTCTATCCTATACTATCCTCTACCTTATCCTATCCTCTATCCCTATCCAATTACCTATCCTATCCTCTATTATATCCTTTCCTCTATCCTATCCTATCCTTTATCCGATTCTCTATCCTACCCTCTATCCTATCCTCTATCCTATCCTCTATCCTATCCTATCCCTCTATCCTATCCTATCCTCTACTCCTATCCTATCCTCTATCCTATCCTATCCTCTATCCTATCCTATCCTCTATCCTATCCTATCCTCTATCCTATCCTATCCTCTATCCTATCCTATCCTATCCTATCCTATCCTCTATCCTATCCTATCCTCTATCCTATCCTATCCTCTATCCTATCCTATCCTCTATCCTATCCTATCCTCTATCCTATCCTATCCTCTATCCTATCCTATCCTATCCTATCCTATCCTCTATCGTATCCTATCCTCTATCCTATCCTATCCTTTATCCGATCCTATCTTCTATCCTATCCTATCCTCTATCCTATACTATCCTCTACCTTATCCTATCCTCTATCCTATCCAATTACCTATCCTATCCTCTATTATATCCTTTCCTCTATCCTATCCTATCCTCTTATCCGATTCCTCTATCCTACCCTCTATCCTATCCTCTATCCTATCCTCTATCCTATCCTATCCTCTATCCTATCCTATCCTCTATCCTATCCTATCCTCTATCCTATCCTATCCTCTATCCTATCCTATCCTCTATCCTATCCTATCCTCTATCCTATCCTATCCTCTATCCTATCCTATCCTCTATCCTATCCTATCCTCTATCCTATCCTATCCCTCTATCTTATCCTATCCTCTATCCTATCCGTATCCTCTATCTATCCTATCCTCTATCCGATCCTCTATCCTATCCTATCCTCTATCCTATCCTATCCTCTATCCTATCCTATCCTTATCCTATCCTATCTCTAATCCTATCCTCTATCCTATCCTATCCTCTACCTATCCTATCCTATCCTATCCAATACCTATCCTATCCTCTATCTATCCTATCCTCTATCCTATCCTATCCTCTATCCTATCCTCTATCCTACTCCTATCCTATCCTATCCTATCCTCTATCCTATCCTATCCTCTATCCTATCCTATCCTCTATCCTATCCTATCCTCTATCCTATCCTATCCTCTATCCTATCCTCTATCCTATCCTATCCTCTATCCTATCCTATCCTCTATCCTATCCTATCCTCTATCCTATCCTATCCTCTATCCTATCCTATCCTCTATCCTATCCTATCCTCTATCCTATCCTATCCTCTATCCCTATCCTATCCTCTATCCTATCCTATCCTCTATCCTATCCTATCCTCTATCCTATCCTATCCTCTATCCTATCCTCTATCCTATCCTCTATCCTATCCTATCCTCTATCCTATCCTATCCTCTATCCTATCCTATCCTCTATCCTATCCTATCCTCTATCCCTATCCTATCCTCTATCCTATCCTATCCTCTATCCTATCCTATCCTCTATCCTATCCTATCCTCTATCCTATCCTATCCTCCTATCCCTAATCCTATCCTCCTATCCTATCCTCTATCCTATACCTATCCTCTATCCTATCCTATCCTCTATCCTATCCTCCTATCCAATCACCTCTATCTATCCTCTATCCTATCCTATCCTCTTCCTATCCTACCTCTATCTATCCCTATCCTCTATCCTATCAATCCTTATCCTAACATCCTCTATCCTATCCTATCCTCTATCCTATCCTATCCTCTATCCTATCCTATCCTCTATCCTATCCTATCCCTCTATCCCTATCCATAATCCTCTATCCTATCCTATCCTCTATCCTATCCTATCCTCCTATCCTTATCCTATGCTCCTCCTATCCTATCACTATCCTC